>NW_027640777.1:115000-117500 GCF_949752795.1 Hyperoodon ampullatus | reverse complement strand
GACCGTAGCACGTGTCCGCACCCTCACCTGTGCCCTCAGCCTTGCCGTTCCCTAACCCTAACCCTAACCCGGAACGGAAACCCACCGGCAGCCCCACACCTTAGCCTCCGCCGTACCCTCATCCTAATCCGTACGTGGACACTGACCCGCGCGTCCGCACGTGCCCCGACCGTAGCATGTGTCCGCACCCTCACCTGTGCCCTCAGCCTTGCCGTTCCCTAACCCTAACCCTAACCCGGAACGGAAACCCACCGGCAGCCCCACACCTTAGCCTCCGCCGTACCCTCATCCTAATCCGTACGCGGACACTGACCCGCGCGTCCGCACGTGCCCCGACCCTAGCACGTGTCCGCACCCTGACCTGTGCACTCAGCCTTGCCGTTCCCTAACCCTAACCCTAGCCCAGAACGGAAACCCACCGGCAGCCCCACACCTTAGCCTCCACCGTACCCTCATCCTAATCAGTACGCGGACACTGACCCGCGCGTCCTCACGTGCCCCGACCCTAGCACGTGTCCGCACCCTGACCTGTGCCCTCAGCCTTGCCGTTCCCTAACCCTAACCCTAGACCGGAACGGAAACCCACCGGCAGCCCCACACCTTAGCCTCCGCCGTACCCTCATCCTAATCCGTACGCGGACACTGACCCGCGCGTCCGCACGTGCCCCGACCCTAGCACGTGTCCGCACCCTCACCTGTGCCCTCAGCCTTGCCGTTCCCTAACCCTAACCCTAGCCCGGAACGGAAACCCACCGGCAGCCCCACACCTTAGCCTCCGCCGTACCCTCATCCTAATCCGTACGCGAACACTGACCCGCGCGTCCGCACGTGCCCCGACCCTAGCACGTGTCCGCACCCTCACCTGTGCCCTCAGCCTTGCCGTTCCCTAACCCTAACCCTAGCCCGGAACGGAAACCCACCGGCAGCCCCACACCTTAGCCTCCGCCTTACCCTCATCCTAATCCGTACGCGGACACTGACCCGCGCGTCCGCACGTGCCCCGACCCTAGCACGTGTCCGCACCCTCACCTGTGCCCTCAGCCTTGCCGTTCCCTAACCCTAACCCTAGCCCGGAACGGAAACCCACCGGCAGCCCCACACCTTAGCCTCCGCCGTACCCTCATCCTAATCCGTACGCGGACACTGACCCGCGCGTCCGCACGTGCCCCGAACCTAACACGTGTCCGCACCCTCACCTGTGGCCTTAGCCTTGCCGTTCCCTAACCCTAACCCTAGCCCAGAAGGGAAACCCACCGGCAGCCCCACACCTTAGCCTCCGCCGTACCCTCATCCTAATCCGTACGCGGACACTGACCCGCGCGTCCGCACGTGCCCCGACCCTAGCACGTGTCCGCACCCTCACCTGTGGCCTCAGCCTTGCCGTTCCCTAACACTAACCCTAGCCCGGAACGGAAACCCACCGGCAGCACCACACTTTAGCCTCCACCGTACCCTCATCCTAATCCGTACGCGGACACTGACCCGCGCGTCCGCACGTGCCCCGACCCTAGCACGTGTCCGCACCCTCACCTGTGCCCTCAGCCTTGCCGTTCCCTAACCCTAACCCTAGCCCGGAACGGAAACCCATCGGCAGTCCCACACCTTAGCCTCCGCCGTACCCTCATCCTAATCCGTACGCGGACACTGACCCGCGCGTCCGCACGTGCCCCGACCCTAGCACGTGTCCGCACCCTCACCTGTGCCCTCAGCCTTGCCGTTCCCTAACCCTAACCCTACCCCGGAACGGAAACCCACCGGAAGCCCCACACCTTAGCCTCCACCGTACCCTCATCCTAATCCGTACGCGGACACTGACCCGCGCGTCCACACGTGCCCCGACCCTAGCACGTGTCCGCACCCTCACCTGTGCCCTCAGCCTTGCCGTTCCCTAACACTAACCCTAGCCCGGAACGGAAACCCACCGGCAGCCCCACACCTTAGCCTCCGCCGTACGCTCATCCTAATCCGTACGCGGACACTGACCCGCGCGTCCGCACGTGCCCCGACCCTAGCACGTGTCCGCACCCTGACCTGTGCCCTCAGCCTTGCCGTTCCCTAACCCTAACCCTAGCCCGGAACGGAAACCCACCGGCAGCCCCACACCTTAGCCTCCACCGTACCCTCATCCTAATCCGTACGCGGACACTGACCCGCGCGTCCTCACGTGCCCCGAACCTAGCACGTGTCCGCACCCTGACCTGTGCCCTCAGCCTTGCCGTTCCCTAACCCTAACCCTAGACCAGAACGGAAACCCACCGGCAGCCCCACACCTTAGCCTCCGCCGTACCCTCATCCTAATCCGTACGCGGACACTGACCCGCGCGTCCGCACGTGCCCCGACCCTAGCACGTGTCCGCACCCTGACCTGTGCCCTCAGCCTTGCCGTTCCCTAACCCTAACCCTAGCCCGGAACGGAAACCCACCGGCAGCCCCACACCTTAGCCCCCGCCGTACCCTCATCCTAATCCGTACACGGACACTGACCCGCGCGTCCGCACGT
>NW_027640777.1:0-112500 GCF_949752795.1 Hyperoodon ampullatus | reverse complement strand
CCCTCAGCCTTGCCGTTCCCTAACCCTAACCCTAGCCCGGAACGGAAACCCACCGGCAGCCCCACACCTTAGCCTCCGCCTTACCCTCATCCTAATCCGTACGAGGACACTGACCCGCGCGTCCGCACGTGCCCCGACCCTAGCACGTGTCCGCACCCTCACCTGTGCCCTCAGCCTTGCCGTTCCCTAACCCTAACCCTAGCCCGGAATGGAAACCCACCAGCAGCCCCACACCTTAGCCTCCGCCGTACCCTCATCCTAATCTGTACGCGGACACTGACCCGCGCGTCCGCACGTGCCCCGAACCTAACACGTGTCCGCACCCTCACCTGTGGCCTCAGCCTTGCCGTTCCCTAACCCTAACCCTAGCCCAGAAGGGAAAACCACCGGCAGCCCCACACCTGAGCCTCCGCCGTACCCTCATCCTAATCCGTACGCGGACACTGACCCGTGCGTCCGCACGTGCCCCGACCCTAGCACGTGTCCGCACCCTCACCTGTGGCCTCAGCCTTGCCGTTCCCTAACACTAACCCTAGCCCGGAACGGAAACCCACCGGCAGCACCACACCTTAGCCTCCGCCATACCCTCATCCTAATCCGTACGTGGACACTAACCCGCGCGTCCGCACGTGCCCCGACCCTAGCACGTGTCCGCACCCTCACCTGTGCCCTCAGCCTTGCCGTTCCCTAACCCTAACCCTAGCCCGGAACGGAAACCCACCGGCAGCCCCACACCTTAGCCTCCACCGTACCCTCATCCTAATCCGTACGCGGACACTGACCCGCGCGTCCTCACGTGCCCCGACCCTAGCACGTGTCCGCACCCTGACCTGTGCCCTCAGCCTTGCCGTTCCCTAACCCTAACCCTAGACCGGAACGGAAACCCACCGGCAGCCCCACACCTTAGCCTCCGCCGTACCCTCATCCTAATCCGTACGCGG
Source organism: Hyperoodon ampullatus (assembly GCF_949752795.1). Taxonomy (NCBI): domain Eukaryota; kingdom Metazoa; phylum Chordata; class Mammalia; order Artiodactyla; family Ziphiidae; genus Hyperoodon; species Hyperoodon ampullatus. The sequence goes on along the minus strand of NW_027640777.1, from coordinate 111,559 downwards.
ACACTGACCCGCGCGTCCGCACGTGCCCCGACCCTAGCACGTGTCCGCACCCTCACCTGTGCCCTCAGCCTTGCCGTTCCCTAACCCTAACCCTAACCCGGAACGGAAACCCACCGGCAGCCCCACACCTTAGCCTCCGCCGTACCCTCATCCTAATCCGTACGCGGACACTGACCCGCGCGTCCGCACGTGCCCCGACCCTAGCACGTGTCCGCACCCTGACCTGTGCACTCAGCCTTGCCGTTCCCTAACCCTAACCCTAGCCCGGAACGGAAACCCACCGGCAGCCCCACACCTTAGCCTCCACCGTACCCTCATACTAATCCGTACGTGGACACTGACCCGCGCGTCCTCACGTGCCCCGACCCTAGCACGTGTCCGCACCCTGACCTGTGCCCTCAGCCTTGCCGTTCCCTGACCCTAACCCTAGACCGGAACGGAAACCCACCGGCAGCCCCACACCTTAGCCTCCGCCGTAACCTCATCCTAATCCGTACGCGGACACTGACCCGCGCGTCCGCAGGTGCCCCGACCCTAGCACGTGTCCGCACCCTCACCTGTGCCCTCAGCCTTGCCGTTCCCTAACCCTAACCCTAGCCCGGAACGGAAACCCACCGGCAGCCCCACACCTTAGCCTCCGCCGTACCCTCATCCTAATCCATACGCGGACACGGACCCGCGCGTCCGCACGTGCCCCGACCGTAGCACGTGTCCGCACCCTCACCTGTGCCCTCAGCCTTGCCGTTCCCTAACCCTAACCCTAACCCGGAACGGAAACCCACCGGCAGCCCCACACCTTAGCCTCCGCCGTACCCTCATCCTAATCCGTACGTGGACACTGACCCGCGCGTCCGCACGTGCCCCGACCGTAGCATGTGTCCGCACCCTCACCTGTGCCCTCAGCCTTGCCGTTCCCTAACCCTAACCCTAACCCGGAACGGAAACCCACCGGCAGCCCCACACCTTAGCCTCCGCCGTACCCTCATCCTAATCCGTACGCGGACACTGACCCGCGCGTCCGCACGTGCCCCGACCCTAGCACGTGTCCGCACCCTGACCTGTGCACTCAGCCTTGCCGTTCCCTAACCCTAACCCTAGCCCAGAACGGAAACCCACCGGCAGCCCCACACCTTAGCCTCCACCGTACCCTCATCCTAATCAGTACGCGGACACTGACCCGCGCGTCCTCACGTGCCCCGACCCTAGCACGTGTCCGCACCCTGACCTGTGCCCTCAGCCTTGCCGTTCCCTAACCCTAACCCTAGACCGGAACGGAAACCCACCGGCAGCCCCACACCTTAGCCTCCGCCGTACCCTCATCCTAATCCGTACGCGGACACTGACCCGCGCGTCCGCACGTGCCCCGACCCTAGCACGTGTCCGCACCCTCACCTGTGCCCTCAGCCTTGCCGTTCCCTAACCCTAACCCTAGCCCGGAACGGAAACCCACCGGCAGCCCCACACCTTAGCCTCCGCCGTACCCTCATCCTAATCCGTACGCGAACACTGACCCGCGCGTCCGCACGTGCCCCGACCCTAGCACGTGTCCGCACCCTCACCTGTGCCCTCAGCCTTGCCGTTCCCTAACCCTAACCCTAGCCCGGAACGGAAACCCACCGGCAGCCCCACACCTTAGCCTCCGCCGTACCCTCATCCTAATCCGTATGCGGACGCTGACCCGCGCGTCCGCACGTGCCCCGAACCTAACACGTGTCCGCACCCTCACCTGTGGCCTCAGCCTTGCCGTTCCCTAACCCTAACCCTAGCCCGGAAGGGAAACCCACCGGCAGCCCCACACCTTAGCCTCCGCCGTACCCTCATCCTAATCCGTACGCGGACACTGACCCGTGCGTCCGCACGTGCCCCGACCCTAGCACGTGTCCGCACCCTCACCTGTGCCCTCAGCCTTGCCGTTCCCTAACCCTAACCCTAGCCCGGAACGGAAACCCACCGGCAGCCCCACACCTTAGCCTCTGCCGTACCCTCATCCTAATCCGTACGCGGACACTGACCCGCGCGTCCGCACGTGCCCCGACCCTAGCACGTGTCCGCACCCTCACCTGTGCCCTCAGCCTTGCCGTTCCCTAACCCTAACCCTAGCCCGGAATGGAAACCCACCGGCAGCCCCACACCTTAGCCTCCGCCGTACCCTCATCCTAATCCGTACGCGGACACTGACCCGCGCGTCCGCACGTGCCCCGACCCTAGCACGTGTCCGCACCCTCACCTGTGCCCTCAGCCTTGCCGTTCCCTAACCCTAACCCTAGCCCGGAACGGAAACCCACCGGCAGCCCCACACCTTAGCCTCCGCCTTACCCTCATCCTAATCCGTACGCGGACACTGACCCGCGCGTCCGCACGTGCCCCGACCCTAGCACGTGTCCGCACCCTCACCTGTGCCCTCAGCCTTGCCGTTCCCTAACCCTAACCCTAGCCCGGAACGGAAACCCACCGGCAGCCCCACACCTTAGCCTCCGCCGTACCCTCATCCTAATCCGTACGCGGACACTGACCCGCGCGTCCGCACGTGCCCCGAACCTAACACGTGTCCGCACCCTCACCTGTGGCCTTAGCCTTGCCGTTCCCTAACCCTAACCCTAGCCCGGAAGGGAAACCCACCGGCAGCCCCACACCTTAGCCTCCGCCGTACCCTCATCCTAATCCGTACGCGGACACTGACCCGCGCGTCCGCACGTGCCCCGACCCTAGCACGTGTCCGCCCCCTCACCTGTGGCCTCAGCCTTGCCGTTCCCTAACACTAACCCTAGCCCGGAACGGAAACCCACCGGCAGCACCACACTTTAGCCTCCGCCGTACCCTCATCCTAATCCGTACGCGGACACTGACCCGCGCGTCCGCACGTGCCCCGACCCTAGCACGTGTCCGCACCCTCACCTGTGCCCTCAGCCTTGCCGTTCCCTAACCCTAACCCTAGCCCGGAACGGAAACCCATCGGCAGCCCCACACCTTAGCCTCCGCCGTACCCTCATCCTAATCCGTACGCGGACACTGACCCGCGCGTCCGCACGTGCCCCGACCCTAGCACGTGTCCGCACCCTCACCTGTGCCCTCAGCCTTGCCGTTCCCTAACCCTAACCCTACCCCGGAACGGAAACCCACCGGAAGCCCCACACCTTAGCCTCCACCGTACCCTCATCCTAATCCGTACGCGGACACTGACCCGCGCGTCCGCACGTGCCCCGACCCTAGCACGTGTCCGCACCCTCACCTGTGCCCTCAGCCTTGCCGTTCCCTAACACTAACCCTAGCCCGGAACGGAAACCCACCGGCAGCCCCACACCTTAGCCTCCGCCGTACGCTCATCCTAATCCGTACGCGGACACTGACCCGCGCGTCCGCACGTGCCCCGACCCTAGCACGTGTCCGCACCCTCACCTGTGCCCTCAGCCTTGCCGTTCCCTAACCCTAACCCTAGCCCGGAACGGAAACCCACCGGCAGCCCCACACCTTAGCCTCCACCGTACCCTCATCCTAATCCGTACGCGGACACTGACCCGCGCGTCCTCACGTGCCCCGACCCTAGCACGTGTCCGCACCCTGACCTGTGCCCTCAGCCTTGCCGTTCCCTAACCCTAACCCTAGACCAGAACGGAAACCCACCGGCAGCCCCACACCTTAGCCTCCGCCGTACCCTCATCCTAATCCGTACGCGGACACTGACCCGCGCGTCCGCACGTGCCCCGACCCTAGCACGTGTCCGCACCCTGACCTGTGCCCTCAGCCTTGCCGTTCCCTAACCCTAACCCTAGCCCGGAACGGAAACCCACCGGCAGCCCCACACCTTAGCCCCCGCCGTACCCTCATCCTAATCCGTACACGGACACTGACCCGCGCGTCCGCACGTGCCCCGACCCTAGCACGTGTCCGCCCCCTCACCTATGCCCTCAGCCTTGCCGTTCCCTAACCCTAACCCTAGCCCGGAACGGAAACCCACCGGCAGCCCCACACCTTAGCCCCCGCCGTACCCTCATCCTAATCCGTACACGGACACTGACCCGCGCGTCCGCACGTGCCCCGACCCTAGCACGTGTCCGCACCCTCACCTGTGCCCTCAGCCTTGCCGTTCCCTAACCCTAACCCTAGCCCGGAACGGAAACCCACCGGCAGCCCCACACCTTAGCCTCCGCCGTACCCTCATCCTAATCCGTACGCGGACACTGACCCGCGCGTCCGCACGTGCCCCGACCCTAGCACGTGTCCGCACCCTCACCTGTGCCCTCAGCCTTGCCGTTCCCTAACCCTAACCCTAGCCCGGAACGGAAACCCACCGGCAGCCCCACACCTTAGCCTCCGCCTTACCCTCATCCTAATCCGTACGCGGACACTGACCCGCGCGTCCTCACGTGCCCCGACCCTAGCACGTGTCCGCACCCTGACCTGTGCCCTCAGCCTTGCCGTTCCCTAACCCTAACCCTAGACCGGAACGGAAACCCACCGGCAGCCCCACACCTTAGCCTCCGCCGTACCCTCATCCTAATCCGTACGCGGACACTGACCCGCGCGTCCGCACGTGCCCCGACCCTAGCACGTGTCCGCACCCTCACCTGTGCCCTCAGCCTTGCCGTTCCCTAACCCTAACCCTAACCCGGAACGGAAACCCACCGGCAGCCCCACACCTTAGCCTCCGCCGTACCCTCATCCTAATCCGTACGCGGACACTGACCCGCGCGTCCGCACGTGCCCCGACCCTAGCACGTGTCCGCACCCTGACCTGTGCACTCAGCCTTGCCGTTCCCTAACCCTAACCCTAGCCCGGAACGGAAACCCACCGGCAGCCCCACACCTTAGCCTCCACCGTACCCTCATCCTAATCCGTACGTGGACACTGACCCGCGCGTCCTCACGTGCCCCGACCCTAGCACGTGTCCGCACCCTGACCTGTGCCCTCAGCCTTGCCGTTCCCTGACCCTAACCCTAGACCGGAACGGAAACCCACCGGCAGCCCCACACCTTAGCCTCCGCCGTACCCTCATCCTAATCCGTACGCGGACACTGACCCGCGCGTCCGCACGTGCCCCGACCCTAGCACGTGTCCGCACCCTCACCTGTGCCCTCAGCCTTGCCGTTCCCTAACCCTAACCCTAGCCCGGAACGGAAACCCACCGGCAGCCCCACACCTTAGCCTCCGCCGTACCCTCATCCTAATCCATACGCGGACACGGACCCGCGCGTCCGCACGTGCCCCGACCGTAGCACGTGTCCGCACCCTCACCTGTGCCCTCAGCCTTGCCGTTCCCTAACCCTAACCCTAACCCGGAACGGAAACCCACCGGCAGCCCCACACCTTAGCCTCCGCCGTACCCTCATCCTAATCCGTACGTGGACACTGACCCGCGCGTCCGCACGTGCCCCGACCGTAGCACGTGTCCGCACCCTCACCTGTGCCCTCAGCCTTGCCGTTCCCTAACCCTAACCCTAACCCGGAACGGAAACCCACCGGCAGCCCCACACCTTAGCCTCCGCCGTACCCTCATCCTAATCCGTACGCGGACACTGACCCGCGCGTCCGCACGTGCCCCGACCCTAGCACGTGTCCGCACCCTGACCTGTGCACTCAGACTTGCCGTTTCCTAACCCTAACCCTAGCCCAGAACGGAAACCCACCGGCAGCCCCACACCTTAGCCTCCACCGTACCCTCATCCTAATCAGTACGCGGACACTGACCCGCGCGTCCTCACGTGCCCCGACCCTAGCACGTGTCCGCACCCTCACCTGTGCCCTCAGCCTTGCCGTTCCCTAACCCTAACCCTAGACCGGAACGGAAACCCACCGGCAGCCCCACACCTTAGCCTCCGCCGTACCCTCATCCTAATCCGTACGCGGACACTGACCCGTGCGTCCGCACGTGCCCCGACCCTAGCACGTGTCCGCACCCTCACCTGTGCCCTCAGCCTTGCCGTTCCCTAACCCTAACCCTAGCCCGGAACGGAAACCCACCGGCAGCCCCACACCTTAGCCTCCGCCGTACCCTCATCCTAATCCGTACGCGAACACTGACCCGCGCGTCCGCACGTGCCCCGACCCTAGCACGTGTCCGCACCCTCACCTGTGCCCTCTGGCTTGCCGTTCCCTAACCCTAACCCTAGCCCGGAACGGAAACCCACCGGCAGCCCCACACCTTAGCCTCCGCCGTACCCTCATCCTAATCCGTACGCGGACACTGACCCGCGCGTCCGCACGTGCCCCGACCCTAGCACGTGTCCGCACCCTCACCTGTGCCCTCAGCCTTGCCGTTCCCTAACCCTAACCCTAGCCCGGAACGGAAACCCACCGGAAGCCCCTCACCTTAGCCTCCGCCGTACCCTCATCCTAATCCGTACGCGGACACTGTACCGCGCGTCCGCACGTGCCCCGACCCTAGCACGTGTCCGCACCCTCACCTGTGCCCTCAGCCTTGCCGTTCCCTAACCCTAACCCTAGCCCGGAACGGAAACCCACCGGCAGCCCCACACCTTAGCCCCCGCCGTACCCTCATCCTAATCCGTACGCGGACACTGACCCGCGCGTCCGCACGTGCCCCAACCCTAGCACGTGTCCGCACCCTCACCTGTGCCCTCAGCCTTGCCGTTCCCTAACCCTAACCCTAGCCCGGAACGGAAACCCACCGGCAGCCCCACACCTTAGCCCCCGCCGTACCCTCATCCTAATCCGTACGCGGACACTGACACGCGCGTCCGCACGTGCCCTGACCCTAGCACGTGTCCGCCCCCTCACCTATGCCCTCAGCCTTCCCGTTCCCTAACCCTAACCCTAGCCCGGAACGGAAACCCACCGGCAGCCCCACACCTTAGCCTCCGCCGTACCCTCATCCTAATCCGTACGCGGACACTGACACGCGCGTCCGCACGTGCCCCGACCCTAGCACGTGTCCGCACCCTCACCTGTGCCCTCAGCCTTGCTGTTCCCTAACCCTAACCCTAGCCCGGAACGGAAACCCACCGGCAGCACCACAGCTTAGCCTCCGCCGTACCCTCATCCTAATCCGTACGCGGACACTGACCCGCGCATCCGCACGTGCCCCGACCCTAGCACGTGTCCGCACCCTCACCTGTGCCCTCAGCCTTGCCGTTCCCTAACCCTAACCCTAGCCCGGAACGGAAACCCACCGGCAGCACCACACCTTAGCCTCCGCCGTACCCTCATCCTAATCCGTACGCGGACACTGACCCGCGGGTCCGCACGAGCCCCGACCCTAGCACGTGTCCGCGCCCTCACCTGTGCCCTCAGCCTTGCCGTTCCCTAACCCTAACCCTAGCCCGGAACGGAAACCCACCGGCAGCCCCACACCTTAGCCTCCGCCGTACCCTCATCCTAATCCGTACGCGGACACTGACCCGCGCGTCCGCACGTGCTCCGACCCTAGCACGTGTCCGCACCCTCACCTGTGCCCTCAGCCTTGCCGTTCCCTAACCCTAATCCTAGCCCGGAACGGAAACCCACCGGCAGCCCCACACCTTAGCCTCCGCCGCACGCTCATCCTAATCCATACGCGGACACTGACCCGCGCGTCTGCACGTGCCCCGACCCTAGCACGTGTTCGCACCCGCACCTGTGCCCTCAGCCTTGCCGTTCCCTAACCCTAACCCTAGCCCGGAACGGAAACCCACCGGCAGCCCCACACCTTAGCCTCCGCCGTACCCTCATCCTAATCCGTACGCGGACACTGACCCGCGCGTCCGCACGTGCCCCGACCCTAGCACGTGTCCGCACCCTCAACTGTGCCCTCAGCCTTGCCGTTCCCTAACCCTAACCCTAGCCCGGAACGGAAACCCACCGGCAGCCCCACACCTTAGCCTCCGCCGTACCCTCATCCTAATCCGTACGCGGACACTGACCCGCGGGTCCGCACGAGCCCCGACCCTAGCACGTGTCCGCGCCCTCACCTGTGCCCTCAGCCTTGCCGTTCCCTAACCCTAACCCTAGCCCGGAACGGAAACCCACCGGCAGCCCCACACCTTAGCCTCCGCCGTACCCTCATCCTAATCCGTACGCGGACACTGACCCGCGCGTCCGCACGTGCCCCGACCCTAGCACGTGTCCGCACCCTCACCTGTGCCCTCAGCCTTGCCGTTCCCTAACCCTAATCCTAGCCCGGAACGGAAACCCACCGGCAGCCCCACACCTTAGCCTCCGCCGCACGCTCATCCTAATCCATACGCGGACACTGACCCGCGCGTCTGCACGTGCCCCGACCCTAGCACGTGTTCGCACCCTCACCTGTGCCCTCAGCCTTGCCGTTCCCTAACCCTAACCCTAGCCCGGAACGGAAACCCACCGGCAGCCCCACACCTTAGCCTCTGCCGTACCCTCATCCTAATCTGTACGCGGACACTGACCCGCGCGTCCGCACGTGCCCCGACCCTAGCACGTGTCCGCACCCTCAACTGTGCCCTCAGCCTTGCCGTTCCCTAACCCTAACCCTAGCCCGGAACGGAAACCCACCGGCAGCCCCACACCTTAGCCTCCGCCGTACCCTCATCCTAATCCGTACGCGGACACTGACCCGCGCGTCCGCACGTGCCCCGACCCTAGCACGTGACCGCACCCTCACCTGTGCCCTCAGCCTTGCCGTTCCCTAACCCTAACCCTAGCCCGGAACGGAAACCCACCGGCAGCCCCACACCTTAGCCTCCGCCGTACCCTCATCCTAATCCGTACGCGGACACTGACCTGCGCGTCCGCACGTGCCCCGACCCTAGCACGTGTCCGCACCCTCACCTGTGCCCTCAGCCTTGCCGTTCCCTAACCCTAACCCTAGCCCGGAAAGGAAAACCACCGGCAGCCCCACACCATAGCCCCCGCCGTACCCTCATCCTAATCCGTACGCGGACAGTGACCCGCGCGTCCGCACGTGCCCCGACCCTAGCACGTGTCCGCACCCTCACCTGTGCCCTCAGCCTTGCCGTTCCCTAACCCTAACCCTAGCCCGGAAGGGAAACCCACCGGCAGCCCCACACCTTAGCCTCCGCCGTACCCTCATCCTTATCCGTACGCGGATACTGACCCGCGCGTCCGCACGTGCCCCGACCCTAGCACGTGTCCGCACCCTCACCTGTGCCCTCAGCCTTGCCGTTCCCTAACCCTAATCCTAGCCCGGAACGGAAACCCACCGGCAGCCCCACACCTTAGCCTCCACCGCACGCTCATCCTAATCCATACGCGGACACTGACCCGCGCGTCCGCACGTGCCCCGACCCTAGCACGTGTTCGCACCCGCACCTGTGCCCTCAGCCTTGCCGTTCCCTAACCCTAACCCTAGCCCGGAACGGAAACCCACCGGCAGCCCCACACCTTAGCCTCCGCCGTACCCTCATCCTAATCCGTACACGGACACTGACCCGCGCGTCCGCACGTGCCCCGACCCTAGCACGTGTCAGCACCCTCAACTATGCCCTCAGCCTTGCCGTTCCCTCACCCTAACCCTAGCCCGGAACGGAAACCCACCGGCAGCCCCACACCTTAGCCTCCGCCCTACCCTCATCCTAATCCGTACGCGGACACTGACCCGCGCGTCCGCACGTGCCCCGACCCTAGCACGTGACCGCACCCTCACCTGTGCCCTCAGCCTTGCCGTTCCCTAACCCTAACCCTAGCCCGGAACGGAAACCCACCGGAAGCCCCACACCTTAGCCTCCGCCGTACCCTCATCCTAATCCGTACGCGGACACTGACCCGCGCGTCCGCACGTGCCCCGACCCTAGCACGTGACCGCACCCTCACCTGTGCCCTCAGCCTTGCCGTTCCCTAACCCTAACCCTAGCCCGGAACGGAAACCCACCGGCAGCCCCACAGCTTAGCCCCCGCCGTACCCTCATCCTAATCCGTACGCGGACACTGACCCGCGCGTCCGCACGTGCCCCAACCCTAGCACGTGTCCGCACCCTCACCTGTGCCCTCAGCCTTGCCGTTCCCTAACCCTAACCCTAGCCCGGAACGGAAACCCACCGGCAGCCCCACACCTTAGCCCCCGCCGTACCCTCATCCTAATCCGTACGCGGACACTGACACGCGCGTCCGCACGTGCCCCGACCCTAGCACGTGTCCGCCCCCTTACCTATGCCCTCAGCCTTGCCGTTCCCTAACCCTAACCCTAGCCCGGAACGGAAACCCACCGGCAGCCCCACACCTTAGCCTCCGCCGTACCCTCATCCTAATCCGTACGCGGACACTGACCCGCGCGTCCGCACGTGCCCCGACCCTAGCACGTGACCGCACCCTCACCTGTGCCCTCAGCCTTGCCGTTCCCTAACCCTAACCCTAGCCCGGAACGGAAACCCACCGGAAGCCCCACACCTTAGCCTCCGCCGTACCCTCATCCTAATCCGCACGCGGACACTGACCCGCGCGTCCGCACGTGCCCCGACCCTAGCACGTGTCCGCACCCTCACCTGTGCCCTCAGCCTTGCCGTTCCCTAACCCTAACCCTAGCACGGAACGGAAACCCACCGGCAGCCCCACACCTTAGCCCCCGCCGTACCCTCATCCTAATCCGTACGCGGACACTGACCCGCGCGTCCGCACGTGCCCCGACCCTAGCTCGTGTCCGCACCCTCACCTGTGCCCTCAGCCTTGCCGTTCCCTAACCCTAACCCTAGCCCGGAACGGAAACCCACCGGCAGCCCCACACCTTAGCCCCCGCCGTACCCTCATCCTAATCCGTACGCGGACACTGACACGCGCGTCCGCACGTGCCCCGACCCTAGCACGTGTCCGCACCCTCACCTGTTCCCTCAGCCTTGCCGTTCCCTAACCCTAACCCTAGCCCGGAACGGAAACCCACCGGCAGCACCACAGCTTAGCCTCCGCCGTACCCTCATCCTAATCCGTACGCGGACACTGACCCGCGCATCCGCACGTGCCCCGACCCTAGCACGTGTCCGCACCCTCACCTGTGCCCTCAGCCTTGCCGTTCCCTAACCCTAACCCTAGCCCGGAACGGAAACCCACCGGCAGCCCCACACTTTAGCCTCCGCCGTACCCTCATCCTAATCCGTACGCGGACACTGACCCGCGGGTCCTCACGAGCCCCGACCCTAGCACGTGTCCGCGCCCTCACCTGTGCCCTCAGCCTTGCCGTTCCCTAACCCTAACCCTAGCCCGGAACGGAAACCCACCGGCAGCCCCACACCTTAGCCCCCGCCGTACCCTCATCCTAATCCGTACGCGGACACTGACACGCGCGTCCGCACGTGCCCCGACCCTACCACATGTCCGCACCCTGACCTGTGCCCTCAGCCTTGCCGTTCCCTAACACTAACCCTAGACCGGAACGGAAACCCACCGGCAGCCCCACACCTTAGCCTCCGCCGTACCCTCATCCTAATCCGTACGCGGACACTGACCCGCGCGTCCGCACGTGCCCCGACCCTAGCACGTGTCCGCACCCTCACCTGTGCCCTCAGCCTTGCCGTTCCCTAACCCTAACCCTAACCCGGAACGGAAACCCACCGGCAGCCCCACACCTTAGCCTCCGCCGTACCCTCATCCTAATCCGTACGCGGACACTGACCCGCGCGTCCGCACGTGCCCCGACCCTAGCACGTGTCCGCACCCTGACCTGTGCACTCAGCCTTGCCGTTCCCTAACCCTAACCCTAGCCCGGAACGGAAACCCACCGGCAGCCCCACACCTTAGCCTCCACCGTACCCTCATCCTAATCCGTACGTGGACACTGACCCGCGCGTCCTCACGTGCCCCGACCCTAGCACGTGTCCGCACCCTGACCTGTGCCCTCAGCCTTGCCGTTCCCTGACCCTAACCCTAGACCGGAACGGAAACCCACCGGCAGCCCCACACCTTAGCCTCCGCCGTACCCTCATCCTAATCCGTACGCGGACACTGACCCGCGCGTCCGCACGTGCCCCGACCCTAGCACGTGTCCGCACCCTCACCTGTGCCCTCAGCCTTGCCGTTCCCTAACCCTAACCCTAGCCCGGAACGGAAACCCACCGGCAGCCCCACACCTTAGCCTCCGCCGTACCCTCATCCTAATCCATACGCGGACACGGACCCGCGCGTCCGCACGTGCCCCGACCGTAGCACGTGTCCGCACCCTCACCTGTGCCCTCAGCCTTGCCGTTCCCTAACCCTAACCCTAACCCGGAACGGAAACCCACCGGCAGCCCCACACCTTAGCCTCCGCCGTACCCTCATCCTAATCCGTACGTGGACACTGACCCGCGCGTCCGCACGTGCCCCGACCGTAGCACGTGTCCGCACCCTCACCTGTGCCCTCAGCCTTGCCGTTCCCTAACCCTAACCCTAACCCGGAACGGAAACCCACCGGCAGCCCCACACCTTAGCCTCCGCCGTACCCTCATCCTAATCCGTACGCGGACACTGACCCGCGCGTCCGCACGTGCCCCGACCCTAGCACGTGTCCGCACCCTGACCTGTGCACTCAGACTTGCCGTTTCCTAACCCTAACCCTAGCCCAGAACGGAAACCCACCGGCAGCCCCACACCTTAGCCTCCACCGTACCCTCATCCTAATCAGTACGCGGACACTGACCCGCGCGTCCTCACGTGCCCCGACCCTAGCACGTGTCCGCACCCTGACCTGTGCCCTCAGCCTTGCCGTTCCCTAACCCTAACCCTAGACCGGAACGGAAACCCACCGGCAGCCCCACACCTTAGCCTCCGCCGTACCCTCATCCTAATCCGTACGCGGACACTGACCCGTGCGTCCGCACGTGCCCCGACCCTAGCACGTGTCCGCACCCTCACCTGTGCCCTCAGCCTTGCCGTTCCCTAACCCTAACCCTAGCCCGGAACGGAAACCCACCGGCAGCCCCACACCTTAGCCTCCGCCGTACCCTCATCCTAATCCGTACGCGAACACTGACCCGCGCGTCCGCACGTGCCCCGACCCTAGCACGTGTCCGCACCCTCACCTGTGCCCTCTGGCTTGCCGTTCCCTAACCCTAACCCTAGCCCGGAACGGAAACCCACCGGCAGCCCCACACCTTAGCCTCCGCCGTACCCTCATCCTAATCCGTACGCGGACACTGACCCGCGCGTCCGCACGTGCCCCGACCCTAGCACGTGTCCGCACCCTCACCTGTGCCCTCAGCCTTGCCGTTCCCTAACCCTAACCCTAGCCCGGAACGGAAACCCACCGGAAGCCCCACACCTTAGCCTCCGCCGTACCCTCATCCTAATCCGTACGCGGACACTGAACCGCGCGTCCGCACGTGCCCCGACCCTAGCACGTGTCCGCACCCTCACCTGTGCCCTCAGCCTTGCCGTTCCCTAACCCTAACCCTAGCCCGGAACGGAAACCCACCGGCAGCCCCACACCTTAGCCCCCGCCGTACCCTCATCCTAATCCGTACGCGGACACTGACCCGCGCGTCCGCACGTGCCCCAACCCTAGCACGTGTCCGCACCCTCACCTGTGCCCTCAGCCTTGCCGTTCCCTAACCCTAACCCTAGCCCGGAACGGAAACCCACCGGCAGCCCCACACCTTAGCCCCCGCCGTACCCTCATCCTAATCCGTACGCGGACACTGACACGCGCGTCCGCACGTGCCCTGACCCTAGCACGTGTCCGCCCCCTCACCTATGCCCTCAGCCTTCCCGTTCCCTAACCCTAACCCTAGCCCGGAACGGAAACCCACCGGCAGCCCCACACCTTAGCCTCCGCCGTACCCTCATCCTAATCCGTACGCGGACACTGACACGCGCGTCCGCACGTGCCCCGACCCTAGCACGTGTCCGCACCCTCACCTGTGCCCTCAGCCTTGCTGTTCCCTCACCCTAACCCTAGCCCGGAACGGAAACCCACCGGCAGCACCACAGCTTAGCCTCCGCCGTACCCTCATCCTAATCCGTACGCGGACACTGACCCGCGCATCCGCACGTGCCCCGACCCTAGCACGTGTCCGCACCCTCACCTGTGCCCTCAGCCTTGCCGTTCCCTAACCCTAACCCTAGCCCGGAACGGAAACCCACCGGCAGCACCACACCTTAGCCTCCGCCGTACCCTCATCCTAATCCGTACGCGGACACTGACCCGCGGGTCCGCACGAGCCCCGACCCTAGCACGTGTCCGCGCCCTCACCTGTGCCCTCAGCCTTGCCGTTCCCTAACCCTAACCCTAGCCCGGAACGGAAACCCACCGGCAGCCCCACACCTTAGCCTCCGCCGTACCCTCATCCTAATCCGTACGCGGACACTGACCCGCGCGTCCGCACGTGCTCCGACCCTAGCACGTGTCCGCACCCTCACCTGTGCCCTCAGCCTTGCCGTTCCCTAACCCTAATCCTAGCCCGGAACGGAAACCCACCGGCAGCCCCACACCTTAGCCTCCGCCGCACGCTCATCCTAATCCATACGCGGACACTGACCCGCGCGTCTGCACGTGCCCCGACCCTAGCACGTGTTCGCACCCGCACCTGTGCCCTCAGCCTTGCCGTTCCCTAACCCTAACCCTAGCCCGGAACGGAAACCCACCGGCAGCCCCACACCTTAGCCTCCGCCGTACCCTCATCCTAATCCGTACGCGGACACTGACCCGCGCGTCCGCACGTGCCCCGACCCTAGCACGTGTCCGCACCCTCAACTGTGCCCTCAGCCTTGCCGTTCCCTAACCCTAACCCTAGCCCGGAACGGAAACCCACCGGCAGCCCCACACCTTAGCCTCCGCCGTACCCTCATCCTAATCCGTACGCGGACACTGACCCGCGGGTCCGCACGAGCCCCGACCCTAGCACGTGTCCGCGCCCTCACCTGTGCCCTCAGCCTTGCCGTTCCCTAACCCTAACCCTAGCCCGGAACGGAAACCCACCGGCAGCCCCACACCTTAGCCTCCGCCGTACCCTCATCCTAATCCGTACGCGGACACTGACCCGCGCGTCCGCACGTGCCCCGACCCTAGCACGTGTCCGCACCCTCACCTGTGCCCTCAGCCTTGCCGTTCCCTAACCCTAATCCTAGCCCGGAACGGAAACCCACCGGCAGCCCCACACCTTAGCCTCCGCCGCACGCTCATCCTAATCCATACGCGGACACTGACCCGCGCGTCTGCACGTGCCCCGACCCTAGCACGTGTTCGCACCCTCACCTGTGCCCTCAGCCTTGCCGTTCCCTAACCCTAACCCTAGCCCGGAACGGAAACCCACCGGCAGCCCCACACCTTAGCCTCTGCCGTACCCTCATCCTAATCTGTACGCGGACACTGACCCGCGCGTCCGCACGTGCCCCGACCCTAGCACGTGTCCGCACCCTCAACTGTGCCCTCAGCCTTGCCGTTCCCTAACCCTAACCCTAGCCCGGAACGGAAACCCACCGGCAGCCCCACACCTTAGCCTCCGCCGTACCCTCATCCTAATCCGTACGCGGACACTGACCCGCGCGTCCGCACGTGCCCCGACCCTAGCACGTGACCGCACCCTCACCTGTGCCCTCAGCCTTGCCGTTCCCTAACCCTAACCCTAGCCCGGAACGGAAACCCACCGGCAGCCCCACACCTTAGCCTCCGCCGTACCCTCATCCTAATCCGTACGCGGACACTGACCTGCGCGTCCGCACGTGCCCCGACCCTAGCACGTGTCCGCACCCTCACCTGTGCCCTCAGCCTTGCCGTTCCCTAACCCTAACCCTAGCCCGGAAAGGAAAACCACCGGCAGCCCCACACCATAGCCCCCGCCGTACCCTCATCCTAATCCGTACGCGGACAGTGACCCGCGCGTCCGCACGTGCCCCGACCCTAGCACGTGTCCGCACCCTCACCTGTGCCCTCAGCCTTGCCGTTCCCTAACCCTAACCCTAGCCCGGAAGGGAAACCCACCGGCAGCCCCACACCTTAGCCTCCGCCGTACCCTCATCCTTATCCGTACGCGGATACTGACCCGCGCGTCCGCACGTGCCCCGACCCTAGCACGTGTCCGCACCCTCACCTGTGCCCTCAGCCTTGCCGTTCCCTAACCCTAATCCTAGCCCGGAACGGAAACCCACCGGCAGCCCCACACCTTAGCCTCCGCCGCACGCTCATCCTAATCCATACGCGGACACTGACCCGCGCGTCCGCACGTGCCCCGACCCTAGCACGTGTTCGCACCCGCACCTGTGCCCTCAGCCTTGCCGTTCCCTAACCCTAACCCTAGCCCGGAACGGAAACCCACCGGCAGCCCCACACCTTAGCCTCCGCCGTACCCTCATCCTAATCCGTACACGGACACTGACCCGCGCGTCCGCACGTGCCCCGACCCTAGCACGTGTCAGCACCCTCAACTATGCCCTCAGCCTTGCCGTTCCCTCACCCTAACCCTAGCCCGGAACGGAAACCCACCGGCAGCCCCACACCTTAGCCTCCGCCCTACCCTCATCCTAATCCGTACGCGGACACTGACCCGCGCGTCCGCACGTGCCCCGACCCTAGCACGTGACCGCACCCTCACCTGTGCCCTCAGCCTTGCCGTTCCCTAACCCTAACCCTAGCCCGGAACGGAAACCCACCGGAAGCCCCAAACCTTAGCCTCCGCCGTACCCTCATCCTAATCCGTACGCGGACACTGACCCGCGCGTCCGCACGTGCCCCGACCCTAGCACGTGACCGCACCCTCACCTGTGCCCTCAGCCTTGCCGTTCCCTAACCCTAACCCTAGCCCGGAACGGAAACCCACCAGCAGCCCCACAGCTTAGCCCCCGCCGTACCCTCATCCTAATCCGTACGCGGA
This sequence comes from Hyperoodon ampullatus, assembly GCF_949752795.1. NCBI lineage: Eukaryota > Metazoa > Chordata > Mammalia > Artiodactyla > Ziphiidae > Hyperoodon > Hyperoodon ampullatus. The sequence goes on along the minus strand of NW_027640777.1, from coordinate 94,858 downwards.
CACTGACCCGCGCGTCCGCACGTGCCCCAACCCTAGCACGTGTCCGCACCCTCACCTGTGCCCTCAGCCTTGCCGTTCCCTAACCCTAACCCTAGCCCGGAACGGAAACCCACCGGCAGCCCCACACCTTAGCCCCCGCCGTACCCTCATCCTAATCCGTACGCGGACACTGACACGCGCGTCCGCACGTGCCCCGACCCTAGCACGTGTCCGCCCCCTTACCTATGCCCTCAGCCTTGCCGTTCCCTAACCCTAACCCTAGCCCGGAACGGAAACCCACCGGCAGCCCCACACCTTAGCCTCCGCCGTACCCTCATCCTAATCCGTACGCGGACACTGACCCGCGCGTCCGCACGTGCCCCGACCCTAGCACGTGACCGCACCCTCACCTGTGCCCTCAGCCTTGCCGTTCCCTAACCCTAACCCTAGCCCGGAACGGAAACCCACCGGAAGCCCCACACCTTAGCCTCCGCCGTACCCTCATCCTAATCCGCACGCGGACACTGACCCGCGCGTCCGCACGTGCCCCGACCCTAGCACGTGTCCGCACCCTCACCTGTGCCCTCAGCCTTGCCGTTCCCTAACCCTAACCCTAGCACGGAACGGAAACCCACCGGCAGCCCCACACCTTAGCCCCCGCCGTACCCTCATCCTAATCCGTACGCGGACACTGACCCGCGCGTCCGCACGTGCCCCGACCCTAGCTCGTGTCCGCACCCTCACCTGTGCCCTCAGCCTTGCCGTTCCCTAACCCTAACCCTAGCCCGGAACGGAAACCCACCGGCAGCCCCACACCTTAGCCCCCGCCGTACCCTCATCCTAATCCGTACGCGGACACTGACACGCGCGTCCGCACGTGCCCCGACCCTAGCACGTGTCCGCACCCTCACCTGTTCCCTCAGCCTTGCCGTTCCCTAACCCTAACCCTAGCCCGGAACGGAAACCCACCGGCAGCACCACAGCTTAGCCTCCGCCGTACCCTCATCCTAATCCGTACGCGGACACTGACCCGCGCATCCGCACGTGCCCCGACCCTAGCACGTGTCCGCACCCTCACCTGTGCCCTCAGCCTTGCCGTTCCCTAACCCTAACCCTAGCCCGGAACGGAAACCCACCGGCAGCCCCACACTTTAGCCTCCGCCGTACCCTCATCCTAATCCGTACGCGGACACTGACCCGCGGGTCCTCACGAGCCCCGACCCTAGCACGTGTCCGCGCCCTCACCTGTGCCCTCAGCCTTGCCGTTCCCTAACCCTAACCCTAGCCCGGAACGGAAACCCACCGGCAGCCCCACACCTTAGCCCCCGCCGTACCCTCATCCTAATCCGTACGCGGACACTGACACGCGCGTCCGCACGTGCCCCGACCCTACCACATGTCCGCACCCTGACCTGTGCCCTCAGCCTTGCCGTTCCCTAACACTAACCCTAGACCGGAACGGAAACCCACCGGCAGCCCCACACCTTAGCCTCCGCCGTACCCTCATCCTAATCCGTACGCGGACACTGACCCGCGCGTCCGCACGTGCCCCGACCCTAGCACGTGTCCGCACCCTCACCTGTGCCCTCAGCCTTGCCGTTCCCTAACCCTAACCCTAACCCGGAACGGAAACCCACCGGCAGCCCCACACCTTAGCCTCCGCCGTACCCTCATCCTAATCCGTACGCGGACACTGACCCGCGCGTCCGCACGTGCCCCGACCCTAGCACGTGTCCGCACCCTGACCTGTGCACTCAGCCTTGCCGTTCCCTAACCCTAACCCTAGCCCGGAACGGAAACCCACCGGCAGCCCCACACCTTAGCCTCCACCGTACCCTCATCCTAATCCGTACGTGGACACTGACCCGCGCGTCCTCATGTGCCCCGACCCTAGCACGTGTCCGCACCCTGACCTGTGCCCTCAGCCTTGCCGTTCCCTGACCCTAACCCTAGACCGGAACGGAAACCCACCGGCAGCCCCACACCTTAGCCTCCGCCGTACCCTCATCCTAATCCGTACGCGGACACTGACCCGCGCGTCCGCACGTGCCCCGACCCTAGCACGTGTCCGCACCCTCACCTGTGCCCTCAGCCTTGCCGTTCCCTAACCCTAACCCTAGCCCGGAACGGAAACCCACCGGCAGCCCCACACCTTAGCCTCCGCCGTACCCTCATCCTAATCCATACGCGGACACGGACCCGCGCGTCCGCACGTGCCCCGACCGTAGCACGTGTCCGCACCCTCACCTGTGCCCTCAGCCTTGCCGTTCCCTAACCCTAACCCTAACCCGGAACGGAAACCCACCGGCAGCCCCACACCTTAGCCTCCGCCGTACCCTCATCCTAATCCGTACGTGGACACTGACCCGCGCGTCCGCACGTGCCCCGACCGTAGCACGTGTCCGCACCCTCACCTGTGCCCTCAGCCTTGCCGTTCCCTAACCCTAACCCTAACCCGGAACGGAAACCCACCGGCAGCCCCACACCTTAGCCTCCGCCGTACCCTCATCCTAATCCGTACGCGGACACTGACCCGCGCGTCCGCACGTGCCCGACCCTAGCACGTGTCCGCACCCTGACCTGTGCACTCAGACTTGCCGTTTCCTAACCCTAACCCTAGCCCAGAACGGAAACCCACCGGCAGCCCCACACCTTAGCCTCCACCGTACCCTCATCCTAATCAGTACGCGGACACTGACCCGCGCGTCCTCACGTGCCCCGACCCTAGCACGTGTCCGCACCCTGACCTGTGCCCTCAGCCTTGCCGTTCCCTAACCCTAACCCTAGACCGGAACGGAAACCCACCGGCAGCCCCACACCTTAGCCTCCGCCGTACCCTCATCCTAATCCGTACGCGGACACTGACCCGTGCGTCCGCACGTGCCCCGACCCTAGCACGTGTCCGCACCCTCACCTGTGCCCTCAGCCTTGCCGTTCCCTAACCCTAACCCTAGCCCGGAACGGAAACCCACCGGCAGCCCCACACCTTAGCCTCCGCCGTACCCTCATCCTAATCCGTACGCGAACACTGACCCGCGCGTCCGCACGTGCCCCGACCCTAGCACGTGTCCGCACCCTCACCTGTGCCCTCTGGCTTGCCGTTCCCTAACCCTAACCCTAGCCCGGAACGGAAACCCACCGGCAGCCCCACACCTTAGCCTCCGCCGTACCCTCATCCTAATCCGTACGCGGACACTGACCCGCGCGTCCGCACGTGCCCCGACCCTAGCACGTGTCCGCACCCTCACCTGTGCCCTCAGCCTTGCCGTTCCCTAACCCTAACCCTAGCCCGGAACGGAAACCCACCGGAAGCCCCACACCTTAGCCTCCGCCGTACCCTCATCCTAATCCGTACGCGGACACTGAACCGCGCGTCCGCACGTGCCCCGACCCTAGCACGTGTCCGCACCCTCACCTTTGCCCTCAGCCTTGCCGTTCCCTAACCCTAACCCTAGCCCGGAACGGAAACCCACCGGCAGCCCCACACCTTAGCCCCCGCCGTACCCTCATCCTAATCCGTACGCGGACACTGACCCGCGCGTCCGCACGTGCCCCAACCCTAGCACGTGTCCGCACCCTCACCTGTGCCCTCAGCCTTGCCGTTCCCTAACCCTAACCCTAGCCCGGAACGGAAACCCACCGGCAGCCCCACACCTTAGCCCCCGCCGTACCCTCATCCTAATCCGTACGCGGACACTGACACGCGCGTCCGCACGTGCCCTGACCCTAGCACGTGTCCGCCCCCTCACCTATGCCCTCAGCCTTCCCGTTCCCTAACCCTAACCCTAGCCCGGAACGGAAACCCACCGGCAGCCCCACACCTTAGCCTCCGCCGTACCCTCATCCTAATCCGTACGCGGACACTGACACGCGCGTCCGCACGTGCCCCGACCCTAGCACGTGTCCGCACCCTCACCTGTGCCCTCAGCCTTGCTGTTCCCTAACCCTAACCCTAGCCCGGAACGGAAACCCACCGGCAGCACCACAGCTTAGCCTCCGCCGTACCCTCATCCTAATCCGTACGCGGACACTGACCCGCGCATCCGCACGTGCCCCGACCCTAGCACGTGTCCGCACCCTCACCTGTGCCCTCAGCCTTGCCGTTCCCTAACCCTAACCCTAGCCCGGAACGGAAACCCACCGGCAGCACCACACCTTAGCCTCCGCCGTACCCTCATCCTAATCCGTACGCGGACACTGACCCGCGGGTCCGCACGAGCCCCGACCCTAGCACGTGTCCGCGCCCTCACCTGTGCCCTCAGCCTTGCCGTTCCCTAACCCTAACCCTAGCCCGGAACGGAAACCCACCGGCAGCCCCACACCTTAGCCTCCGCCGTACCCTCATCCTAATCCGTACGCGGACACTGACCCGCGCGTCCGCACGTGCTCCGACCCTAGCACGTGTCCGCACCCTCACCTGTGCCCTCAGCCTTGCCGTTCCCTAACCCTAATCCTAGCCCGGAACGGAAACCCACCGGCAGCCCCACACCTTAGCCTCCGCCGCACGCTCATCCTAATCCATACGCGGACACTGACCCGCGCGTCTGCACGTGCCCCGACCCTAGCACGTGTTCGCACCCGCACCTGTGCCCTCAGCCTTGCCGTTCCCTAACCCTAACCCTAGCCCGGAACGGAAACCCACCGGCAGCCCCACACCTTAGCCTCCGCCGTACCCTCATCCTAATCCGTACGCGGACACTGACCCGCGCGTCCGCACGTGCCCCGACCCTAGCACGTGTCCGCACCCTCAACTGTGCCCTCAGCCTTGCCGTTCCCTAACCCTAACCCTAGCCCGGAACGGAAACCCACCGGCAGCCCCACACCTTAGCCTCCGCCGTACCCTCATCCTAATCCGTACGCGGACACTGACACGCGGGTCCGCACGAGCCCCGACCCTAGCACGTGTCCGCGCCCTCACCTGTGCCCTCAGCCTTGCCGTTCCCTAACCCTAACCCTAGCCCGGAACGGAAACCCACCGGCAGCCCCACACCTTAGCCTCCGCCGTACCCTCATCCTAATCCGTACGCGGACACTGACCCGCGCGTCCGCACGTGCCCCGACCCTAGCACGTGTCCGCACCCTCACCTGTGCCCTCAGCCTTGCCGTTCCCTAACCCTAATCCTAGCCCGGAACGGAAACCCACCGGCAGCCCCACACCTTAGCCTCCGCCGCACGCTCATCCTAATCCATACGCGGACACTGACCCGCGCGTCTGCACGTGCCCCGACCCTAGCACGTGTTCGCACCCTCACCTGTGCCCTCAGCCTTGCCGTTCCCTAACCCTAACCCTAGCCCGGAACGGAAACCCACCGGCAGCCCCACACCTTAGCCTCTGCCGTACCCTCATCCTAATTTGTACGCGGACACTGACCCGCGCGTCCGCACGTGCCCCGACCCTAGCACGTGTCCGCACCCTCAACTGTGCCCTCAGCCTTGCCGTTCCCTAACCCTAACCCTAGCCCGGAACGGAAACCCACCGGCAGCCCCACACCTTAGCCTCCGCCGTACCCTCATCCTAATCCGTACGCGGACACTGACCCGCGCGTCCGCACGTGCCCCGACCCTAGCACGTGACCGCACCCTCACCTGTGCCCTCAGCCTTGCCGTTCCCTAACCCTAACCCTAGCCCGGAACGGAAACCCACCGGCAGCCCCACACCTTAGCCTCCGCCGTACCCTCATCCTAATCCGTACGCGGACACTGACCTGCGCATCCGCACGTGCCCCGACCCTAGCACGTGTCCGCACCCTCACCTGTGCCCTCAGCCTTGCCGTTCCCTAACCCTAACCCTAGCCCGGAAAGGAAAACCACCGGCAGCCCCACACCATAGCCCCCGCCGTACCCTCATCCTAATCCGTACGCGGACAGTGACCCGCGCGTCCGCACGTGCCCCGACCCTAGCACGTGTCCGCACCCTCACCTGTGCCCTCAGCCTTGCCGTTCCCTAACCCTAACCCTAGCCCGGAAGGGAAACCCACCGGCAGCCCCACACCTTAGCCTCCGCCGTACCCTCATCCTTATCCGTACGCGGATACTGACCCGCGCGTCCGCACGTGCCCCGACCCTAGCACGTGTCCGCACCCTCACCTGTGCCCTCAGCCTTGCCGTTCCCTAACCCTAATCCTAGCCCGGAACGGAAACCCACCGGCAGCCCCACACCTTAGCCTCCGCCGCACGCTCATCCTAATCCATACGCGGACACTGACCCGCGCGTCCGCACGTGCCCCGACCCTAGCACGTGTTCGCACCCGCACCTGTGCCCTCAGCCTTGCCGTTCCCTAACCCTAACCCTAGCCCGGAACGGAAACCCACCGGCAGCCCCACACCTTAGCCTCCGCCGTACCCTCATCCTAATCCGTACACGGACACTGACCCGCGCGTCCGCACGTGCCCCGACCCTAGCACGTGTCAGCACCCTCAACTATGCCCTCAGCCTTGCCGTTCCCTCACCCTAACCCTAGCCCGGAACGGAAACCCACCGGCAGCCCCACACCTTAGCCTCCGCCCTACCCTCATCCTAATCCGTACGCGGACACTGACCCGCGCGTCCGCACGTGCCCCGACCCTAGCACGTGACCGCACCCTCACCTGTGCCCTCAGCCTTGCCGTTCCCTAACCCTAACCCTAGCCCGGAACGGAAACCCACCGGAAGCCCCACACCTTAGCCTCCGCCGTACCCTCATCCTAATCCGTACGCGGACACTGACCCGCGCGTCCGCACGTGCCCCGACCCTAGCACGTGACCGCACCCTCACCTGTGCCCTCAGCCTTGCCGTTCCCTAACCCTAACCCTAGCCCGGAACGGAAACCCACCGGCAGCCCCACAGCTTAGCCCCCGCCGTACCCTCATCCTAATCCGTACGCGGACACTGACCCGCGCGTCCGCACGTGCCCCAACCCTAGCACGTGTCCGCACCCTCACCTGTGCCCTCAGCCTTGCCGTTCCCTAACCCTAACCCTAGCCCGGAACGGAAACCCACCGGCAGCCCCACACCTTAGCCCCCGCCGTACCCTCATCCTAATCCGTACGCGGACACTGACACGCGCGTCCGCACGTGCCCCGACCCTAGCACGTGTCCGCCCCCTTACCTATGCCCTCAGCCTTGCCGTTCCCTAACCCTAACCCTAGCCCGGAACGGAAACCCACCGGCAGCCCCACACCTTAGCCTCCGCCGTACCCTCATCCTAATCCGTACGCGGACACTGACCCGCGCGTCCGCACGTGCCCCGACCCTAGCACGTGACCGCACCCTCACCTGTGCCCTCAGCCTTGCCGTTCCCTAACCCTAACCCTAGCCCGGAACGGAAACCCACCGGAAGCCCCACACCTTAGCCTCCGCCGTACCCTCATCCTAATCCGCACGCGGACACTGACCCGCGCGTCCGCACGTGCCCCGACCCTAGCACGTGTCCGCACCCTCACCTGTGCCCTCAGCCTTGCCGTTCCCTAACCCTAACCCTAGCACGGAACGGAAACCCACCGGCAGCCCCACACCTTAGCCCCCGCCGTACCCTCATCCTAATCCGTACGCGGACACTGACCCGCGCGTCCGCACGTGCCCCGACCCTAGCTCGTGTCCGCACCCTCACCTGTGCCCTCAGCCTTGCCGTTCCCTAACCCTAACCCTAGCCCGGAACGGAAACCCACCGGCAGCCCCACACCTTAGCCCCCGCCGTACCCTCATCCTAATCCGTACGCGGACACTGACACGCGCGTCCGCACGTGCCCCGACCCTAGCACGTGTCCGCACCCTCACCTGTTCCCTCAGCCTTGCCGTTCCCTAACCCTAACCCTAGCCCGGAACGGAAACCCACCGGCAGCACCACAGCTTAGCCTCCGCCGTACCCTCATCCTAATCCGTACGCGGACACTGACCCGCGCATCCGCACGTGCCCCGACCCTAGCACGTGTCCGCACCCTCACCTGTGCCCTCAGCCTTGCCGTTCCCTAACCCTAACCCTAGCCCGGAACGGAAACCCACCGGCAGCCCCACACTTTAGCCTCCGCCGTACCCTCATCCTAATCCGTACGCGGACACTGACCCGCGGGTCCTCACGAGCCCCGACCCTAGCACGTGTCCGCGCCCTCACCTGTGCCCTCAGCCTTGCCGTTCCCTAACCCTAACCCTAGCCCGGAACGGAAACCCACCGGCAGCCCCACACCTTAGCCCCCGCCGTACCCTCATCCTAATCCGTACGCGGACACTGACACGCGCGTCCGCACGTGCCCCGACCCTACCACGTGTCCGCCCCCTCACCTATGCCCTCAGCCTTGCCGTTCCCTAACCCTAACCCTAGCCCGGAACGGAAACCCACCGGCAGCCCCACACCTTAGCCTCCGCCGTACCCTCATCCTAATCCGTACGCGGACACTGACCCGCGCGTCCGCATGTGCCCCGACCCTAGCACGTGACCGCACCCTCACCTGTGCCCTCAGCCTTGCCGTTCCCTAACCCTAACCCTAGCCCGGAACGGAAACCCACCGGAAGCCCCACACCTTAGCCTCCGCCGTACCCTCATCCTAATCCGTACGCGGACACTGACCCGCGCGTCCGCACGTGCCCCGACCCTAGCACGTGTCCGCACCCTCACCTGTGCCCTCAGCCTTGCCGTTCCCTAACCCTAACCCTAGCCCGGAACGGAAACCCACCGGCAGCCCCACACCTTAGCCCCCGCCGTACCCTCATCCTAATCCGTACGCGGACACTGACCCGCGCGTCCGCACGTGCCCCGACCCTAGCACGTGTCCGCACCCTCACCTGTGCCCTCAGCCTTGCCGTTCCCTAACCCTAACCCTAGCCCGGAACGGAAACCCACCGGCAGCCCCACACCTTAGCCCCCGCCGTACCCTCATCCTAATCCGTACGCGGACACTGACACGCGCGTCCGCACGTGCCCCGACCCTAGCACGTGTCCGCACCCTCACCTGTTCCCTCAGCCTTGCCGTTCCCTAACCCTAACCCTAGCCCGGAACGGAAACCCACCGGCAGCACCACAGCTTAGCCTCCGCCGTACCCTCATCCTAATCCGTACGCAGACACTGACCCGCGCATCCGCACGTGCCCCGACCCTAGCACGTGTCCGCACCCTCACCTGTGCCCTCAGCCTTGCCGTTCCCTAACCCTAACCCTAGCCCGGAACGGAAACCCACCGGCAGCCCCACACTTTAGCCTCCGCCGTACCCTCATCCTAATCCGTACGCGGACACTGACCCGCGGGTCCTCACGAGCCCCGACCCTAGCACGTGTCCGCGCCCTCACCTGTGCCCTCAGCCTTGCCGTTCCCTAACCCTAACCCTAGCCCGGAACGGAAACCCACCGGCAGCCCCACACCTTAGCCTCCGCCGTACCCTCATCCTAATCCGTACGCGGACACTGACCCGCGCGTCCGCACGTGCCCCGACCCTAGCACGTGTCCGCACCCTCACCTGTGCCCTCAGCCTTGCCGTTCCCTAACCCTAATCCTAGCCCGGAACGGAAACCCACCGGCAGCCCCACACCTTAGCCTCCGCCGCACGCTAATCCTAATCCATACGCGGACACTGACCCACGCGTCTGCACGTGCCCCGACCCTAGCACGTGTTCGCACCCTCACCTGTGCCCTCAGCCTTGCCGTTCCCTAACCCTAACCCTAGCCCGGAACGGAAACCCACCGGCAGCCCCACACCTTAGCCTCCGCCGTACCCTCATCCTAATCTGTACGCGGACACTGACCCGCGCGTCCGCACATGCCCCGACCCTAGCACGTGTCCGCACCCTCAACTGTGCCCTCAGACTTGCCGTTCCCTAACCCTAACCCTAGCCCGGAACGGAAACCCACCGGCAGCCCCACACCTTAGCCCCCGCCGTACCCTCATCCTAATCCGTACGCGGACAGTGACCCGCGCGTCCGCACGTGCCCCGACCCTAGCACGTGTCCGCACCCTCACCTGTGCCCTCAGCCTTGCCGTTCCCTAACCCTAACCCTAGCCCGGAAGGGAAATCCACCGGCAGCCCCACACCTTAGCCCCCGCCGTACCCTCATCCTAATCCGTACGCGGACACTGACCCGCGCGTCCGCACGTGCCCCGACCCTAGCACGTGTCCGCCCCCTCACCTGTGCCCTCAGCCTTGCTGTTCCCTAACCCTAACCCTAGCCCAGAACGGAAACCCACCGGCAGCCCCACACCTTAGCCTCCGCCGTACCTTCATCCTAATCCGTACGCGGACACTGACCCGCGCGTCCGCACGTGCCCCGACCCTAGCACGTGTCCGCACCCTCACCTGTGCCCTCAGCCTTGCCGTTCCCTAACCCTAACCCTAGCCCGGAACGGAAACCCACAGGCAGCCCAACAGCTTAGCCTCCGCCGTACCCTCATCCTAATCCGTACGCGGACACTGACCCGCGCGTCCGCACGTGCCCCGACCCTAGCACGTGTCCGCACCCTCACCTGTGCCCTCAGCCTTGCCGTTCCCTAACCCTAACCCTAGCCCGGAACGGAAACCCACCGGCAGCCCCACAGCTTAGCCTCCGCCGTACCCTCATCCTAATCCGTACGCGGACACTGACCCGCGCGTCCGCACGTGCCCCGACCCTAGCACGTGTCCGCACCCTCACCTGTGCCCTCAGCCTTGCCGTTCCCTAACCCTAACCCTAGCCCGGAACGGAAACCCACCGGCAGCCCCACACCTTAGCCTCCGCCGTACACTCATCCTAATCCGTACGCGGACACTGGCCCGCGCGTCCGCACGTGCCCCGACCCTAGTACGTGTCCGCACCCTCACCTGTGCCCTCAGCCTTGCCGTTCATTAACCCTACCCCTAGCCCGGAACGGAAACCCACCGGCAGCTCCACACCTTAGCCTCCGCCGTACCCTCATCCTAATCCGTACGCGGACACGGACCCGCGCGTCCTCACGTGCCCCGACCCTAGCACGTGTCCGCACCCTCGCCTGTGCCCTCAGCCTTGCCGTTCCCTAACCCTAACCCTAGCCCGGAACGGAAACCCACCGGCAGCACCACAGCTTAGCCTCCGCCGTACCCTCATCCTAATCCATACGCGGACACTGACCCGCGCATCCGCACGTGCCCCGACCCTAGCACGTGTCCGCACCCTCACCTGTGCCCTCAGCCTTGCCGTTCCCTAACCCTAACCCTAGCCCGGAACGGAAACCCACCGGCAGCCCCACACCTTAGCCTCCGCCGTACCCTCATCCTAATCCGTACGCGGACACTGACCCGCGCGTCCGCACGAGCCCCGACCCTAGCACGTGTCCGCGCCCTCACCTGTGCCCTCAGCCTTGCCGTTCCCTAACCCTAACCCTAGCCCGGAACGGAAACCCACCGGCAGCCCCACACCTTAGCCTCCGCCGTACCCTCATCCTAATCCGTACGCGGACACTGACCCGCGCGTCCGCACGTGCCCCGACCCTAGCACGTGTCCGCACCCTCACCTGTGCCCTCAGCCTTGCCGTTCCCTAACCCTAACCCTAGCCCGGAACGGAAACCCACCGGCAGCCCCACACCTTAGCCTCCGCCGCACGCTCATCCTAATCCATACGCGGACACTGACCCGCGCGTCTGCACGTGCCCCGACCCTAGCACGTGTTCGCACCCTCACCTGTGCCCTCAGCCTTGCCGTTCCCTAACCCTAACCCTAGCCCGGAACGGAAACCCACCGGCAGCCCCACACCTTAGCCTCCGCCGTACCCTCATCCTAATCTGTACGCGGACACTGACCCGCGCGTCCGCACGTGCCCCGACCCTAGCACGTGTCCGCACCCTCAACTGTGCCCTCAGCCTTGCCGTTCCCTAACCCTAACCCTAGCCCGGAACGGAAACCCACCGGCAGCCCCACACCTTAGCCTCCGCCGTACCCTCATCCTAATCCGTACGCGGACACTGACCCGCGCGTCCGCACGTGCCCCGACCCTAGCACGTGACCGCAACCTCACCTGTGCCCTCAGCCTTGCCGTTCCCTAACCCTAACCCTAGCCCGGAACGGAAACCCACCGGAAGCCCCACACCTTAGCCTCCGCCGTACCCTCATCCTAATCCGTACGTGGACACTGACCTGCGCGTCCGCACGTGCCCCGACCCTAGCACGTGTCCGCACCCTCACCTGTGCCCTCAGCCTTGCCGTTCCCTAACCCTAACCCTAGCCCGGAAAGGAAACCCACCGGCAGCCCCACACCTTAGCCCCCGCCGTACCCTCATCCTAATCCGTACGCGGACACTGACCCGCGCGTCCGCACGTGCCCCGACCCTAGCACGTGTCCGCCCCCTCACCTGTGCCCTCAGCCTTGCTGTTCCCTAACCCTAACCCTAGCCCAGAACGGAAACCCACCGGCAGCCCCACACCTTAGCCTCCGCCGTACCTTCATCCTAATCCGTACGCGGACACTGACCCGCGCGTCCGCACGTGCCCGGACCCTAGTACGTGTCCGCACCCTCGCCTGTGCCCTCAGCCTTGCCGTTCCTTAACCCTAACCCTAGCCCGGAACGGAAACCCACCGGCAGCTCCACACCTTAGCCTCCACCGTACCCTCATCCTAATCCGTACGCGGACACGGACCCGCGCGTCCGCACGTGCCCCGACCCTAGGACGTGTCCGCACCCTCGCCTGTGCCCTCAGCCTTGCCGTTCCCTAACCCTAACCCTAGCCCGGAACGGAAACCCACCGACAGCCCCACACCTTAGCCTCCGCCGTACCCTCATCCTAATCCGTACGCGGACACTGACCCGCGCGTCCGCACGTGCCCCGACCCTAGCACGTGTCCGCACCCTCACCTGTGCCCTCAGCCTTGCCGTTCCCTAACCCTAACCCTAGCCCGGAACGGAAACCCACCGGCAGCCCCACACCTTAGCCCCCGCCGTACCCTCATCCTAATCCGTACGCGGACACTGACCCGCGCGTCCGCACGTGCCCCGACCCTAGCACGTGTCCGCACCCTCACCTGTGCCCTCAGCCTTGCCGTTCCCTAACCCTAACCCTAGCCCGGAACGGAAACCCACCGGCAGCCCCACACCTTAGCCCCTGCCGTACCCTCATCCTAATCCGTACGTGGACACTGACCCGCGCGTCCGCACGTGCCCCGACCCTAGCACGTGTCCGCCCCCTCACCTATGCCCTCAGCCTTGCCGTTCCCTAACCCTAACCCTACCCCGGAACGGAAACCCACCGGCAGCCCCACACCTTAGCCTCCGCCATACCCTCATCCTAATCCGTACGCGGACACTGACACGCGCGTCCGCACGTGCCCCGACCCTAGCACGTGTCCGCACCCTCACCTGTGCCCTCAGCCTTGCCGTTCCCTAACCCTAACCCTAGCCCGGAACGGAAACCCACCGGCAGCCCCACACCTTAGCCTCCGCCGTACCCTCATCCTAATCCGTACGCGGACACTGACCCGCGCGTCCGCACGTGCCCCGACCCTAGCACGTGTCCGCACCCTCACCTGTGCCCTCAGCCTTGCCGTTCCCTAACCCTAACCCTAGCCCGGAACGGAAACCCACCGGCAGCCCCACACCTTAGCCCCCGCCGTACCCTCATCCTAATCCGTACGCGGACACTGACCCGCGCGTCCGCACGTGCCCCGACCCTAGCACGTGTCCGCACCCTCACCTGTGCCCTCAGCCTTGCCGTTCCCTAACCCTAACCCTAGCCCGGAACGGAAACCCACCGGCAGCCCCACACCTTAGCCTCCGCCGTACCCTCATCCTAATCCGTACGCGGACACTGACCCGCGCGTCCGCACGTGCCCCGACCCTAGCACGTGTCCGCACCCTCACCTGTGCCCTCAGCCTTGCCGTTCCCTAACCCTAACCCTAGCCCGGAACGGAAACCCACCGGCAGCCCCACACCTTAGCCTCCGCCGTACCCTCATCCTAATCCGTACGCGGACACTGACCCGCGCGTCCGCACGTGCCCCGACCCTAGCACGTGTCCGCACCCTCACCTGTGCCCTCAGCCTTGCCGTTCCCTAACCCTAACCCTAGCCCGGAACGGAAACCCACCGGCAGCCCCACACCTTAGCCTCCACCGTACCCTCATCCTAATCCGTACGCGGACACTGACCCCCGCGTCCGCACGTACCCCGACCCTATCACGTGTCCGCACCCTCACCTGTGCCCTCAGCCTTGCCGTTCCCTAACCCTAACTCTAGCCCAGAACGGAAACCCACCAGCAGCCCCACACCTTAGCCTCCGCCGTACCCTCATCCTAATCCGTACGCGGACACTGACCCGCGCGTCCGCACGTGCCCCGAACCGAACACGTGTCCGCACCCTCACCTGTGGCCTCAGCCTTGCCGTTCCCTAACCCTAACCCTAGCCCGGAAGGGAAACCCACCGGCAGCCCCACACCTTAGCCTCCACCGTACCCTCATCCTAATCCGTACGCGGACACTGACCCGCGCGTCCGCACGTGCCCCAACCCTAGCACGTGTCCGCACCCTCACCTGTGGCCTCAGCCTTGCCGTTCCCTAACACTAACCCTAGCCCGGAACGGAAACCCACCGGCAGCACCACACCTTAGCCTCCGCCGTACCCTCATCCTAATCCGTACGCGGACACTGACCCGCGCGTCCGCACGTGCCCTGACCCTAGCACGTGTCCGCACCCTCACCTGTGCCCTCAGCCTTGCCGTTCCCTAACCCTAACCCTAGCCCGAAACGGAAACCCACCGGCAGCCCCACACCTTAGCCTCCACCGTACCCTCATCCTAATCCGTACGCGGACACTGACCCGCGCGTCCTCACGTGCCCCGACACTAGCACGTGTCCGCACCCTGACCTGTGCCCTCAGCCTTGCCGTTCCCTAACCCTAACCCTAGCCCGGAACGGAAACCCACCGGCAGCCCCACACCTTAGCCTCCGCCGTACCCTCATGCTAATCCGTACGCGGACACTGACCCGCGCATCCGCACGTGCCCCGACCCTAGCACGTGTCCGCACCCTCACCTGTGCCCTCAGCCTTGCCGTTCCCTAACCCTAACCCTAGCCCGGAACGGAAACCCACCGGCAGCCCCACACCTTAGCCTCCGCCTTACCCTCAACCTAATCCGTACGCGGACACTGACCCGCGCGTCCGCACGTGCCCCGACCCTAGCACGTGTCCGCACCCTCACCTGTGCCCTCAGCCTTGCCGTTCCCTAACCCTAACTCTAGCCCGGAACGGAAACCCACCAGCAGCCCCACACCTTAGCCTCCGCCGTACCCTCATCCTAATCCGTACGCGGACACTGACCCGCGCGTCCGCACGTGCCCCGAACCGAACACGTGTCCGCACCCTCACCTGTGGCCTCAGCCTTGCCGTTCCCTAACCCTAACCCTAGCCCGGAAGGGAAACCCACCGGCAGCCCCACACCTTAGCCTCCACCGTACCCTCATGCTAATCCGTACGCGGACACTGACCCGCGCGTCCGCACGTGCCCCGACCCTAGCACGTGTCCGCACCCTCACCTGTGGCCTCAGCCTTGCCGTTCCCTAACACTAACCCTAGCCCGGAACGGAAACCCACCGGCAGCACCACACTTTAGCCTCCGCCGTACCCTCATCCTAATCCGTACGCGGACACTGACCCGCGCGTCCGCACGTGCCCCGACCCTAGCACGTGTCCGCACCCTCACCTGTGCCCTCAGACTTGCCGTTCCCTAACCCTAACCCTAGCCCGGAACGGAAACCAACCGGCAGCCCCACACCTTAGCCTCCACCGTACCCTCATCCTAATCCGTACGCGGACACTGACCCGCGCGTCCTCACGTGCCCCGACCCTAGCACGTGTCCGCACCCTGACCTGTGCCCTCAGCCTTGCCGTTCCGTAACCCTAACCCTAGCCCGGAACGGAAACCCACCGGCAGCCCCACACCTTAGCCTCCGCCGTACCCTCATCCTAATCCGTACGCGGACACTGACCCGCGCGTCCGCACGTGCCCCGACCCTAGCACGTGTCCGCACCCTCACCTGTGCCCTCAGCCTTGCCGTTCCCTAACCCTAACCCTAGCCCGGAACGGAAACCCACCGGCAGCCCCACACCTTAGCCTCCGCCTTACCCTCATCCTAATCCGTACGCGGACACTGACCCGCGCGTCCGCACGTGCCCCGACCCTAGCACGTGTCCGCACCCTCGCCTGTGCCCTCAGCCTTGCCGTTCCCTAACCCTAACCCTAGCCCGGAACGGAAACCCACCGGCAGCACCACAGCTTAGCCTCCGCCGTACCCTCATCCTAATCCATACGCGGACACTGACCCGCGCATCCGCACGTGCCCCGACCCTAGCACGTGTCCGCACCCTCACCTGTGCCCTCAGCCTTGCCGTTCCCTAACACTAACCCTAGCCCGGAACGGAAACCCACCGGCAGCCCCACACCTTAGCCTCCGCCGTACCCTCATCCTAATCCGTACGCGGACACTGACCCGCGGGTCCGCACGAGCCCTGACCCTAGCACGTGTCCGCGCCCTCACCTGTGCCCTCAGCCTTGCCGTTCCCTAACCCTAACCCTAGCCCGGAACGGAAAACCACCGGCAGCCCCACACCTTAGCCTCCGCCGTACCCTCATCCTAATCCGTACGCGGACACTGACCCGCGCGTCCGCACGTGCCCCGACCCTAGCACGTGTCCGCACCCTCACCTGTGCCCTCAGCCTTGCCGTTCCCTAACCCTAATCCTAGCCCGGAACGGAAACCCACCGGCAGCCCCACACCTTAGCCTCCGCCGCACGCTCATCCTAATCCATACGCGGACACTGACCCGCGCGTCTGCACGTGCCCCGACCCTAGCACGTGTTCGCACCCTCACCTGTGCCCTCAGCCTTGCCGTTCCCTAACCCTAACCCTAGCCCGGAACGGAAACCCACCGGCAGCCCCACACCTTAGCCTCCGCCGTACCCTCATCCTAATCTGTACGCGGACACTGACCCGCGCGTCCGCACGTGCCCCGACCCTAGCACGTGTCCGCACCCTCAACTGTGCCCTCAGCCTTGCCGTTCCCTAACGCTAACCCTAGCCCGGAACGGAAACCCACCGGCAGCCCCACACCTTAGCCTCCGCCGTACCCTCATCCTAATCCGTACGCGGACACTGACCCGCGCGTCCGCACGTGCCCCGACCCTAGAACGTGACCGCACCCTCACCTGTGCCCTCAGCCTTGCCGTTCCCTAACCCTAACCCTAGCCCGGAACGGAAACCCACCGGAAGCCCCACACCTTAGCCTCCGCCGTACCCTCATCCTAATCCGTACGCGGACACTGACCTGCGCGTCCGCACGTGCCCCGACCCTAGCACGTGTCCGCACCCTCACCTGTGCCCTCAGCCTTGCCGTTCCCTAACCCTAACCCTAGCCCGGAAAGGAAACCCACCGGCAGCCCCACACCTTAGCCCCCGCCGTACCCTCTTCCTAATCCGTACGCGGACAGTGACCCGCGCGTCCGCACGTGCCCCGACCCTAGCACGTGTCCGCACCCTCACCTGTGCCCTCAGCCTTGCCGTTCTCTAACCCTAACCCTAGCCCGGAACGGAAACCCACCGGCAGCCCCACACCTTAGCCCCCGCCGTACCCTCATCCTAATCCGTACGCGGACACTGACCCGCGCGTCCGCACGTGCCCCGACCCTAGCACGTGTCCGCCCCCTCACCTGTGCCCTCAGCCTTGCTGTTCCCTAACCCTAACCCTAGCCCAGAACGGAAACCCACCGGCAGCCCCACACCTTAGCCTCCGCCGTACCTTCATCCTAATCCGTACGCGGACACTGACCCGCGCGTCCGCACGTGCCCCGACCCTAGCACGTGTCCGCACCCTCACCTGTGCCCTCAGCCTTGCCGTTCCCTAACCCTAACCCTAGCCCGGAACGGAAACCCACCGGCAGCCCAACAGCTTAGCCTCCGCCGTACCCTCATCCTAATCCGTACGCGGACACTGACCCGCGCGTCCGCACGTGCCCCGACCCTAGCACGTGTCCGCACCCTCACCTGTGCCCTCAGCCTTGCCGTTCCCTAACCCTAACCCTAGCCCGGAACGGAAACCCCCCGGCAGCTCCACACCTTAGCCTCCACCGTACCCTCATCCTAATCCGTACGCGGACACGGACCCGCGCGTCCGCACGTGCCCCGACCCTAGGACGTGTCCGCACCCTCGCCTGTGCCCTCAGCCTTGCCGTTCCCTAACCCTAACCCTAGCCCGGAACGGAAACCCACCGACAGCCCCACACCTTAGCCTCCGCCGTACCCTCATCCTAATCCGTACGCGGACACTGACCCGCGCGTCCGCACGTGCCCCGACCCTAGAACGTGTCCGCACCCTCACCTGTGCCCTCAGCCTTGCCGTTCCCTAACCCTAACCCTAGCCCGGAACGGAAAACCACCGGCAGCCCCACACCTTAGCCCCCGCCGTACCCTCATCCTAATCCGTACGCGGACACTGACCCGCGCGTCCGCACGTGCCCCGACCCTAGCACGTGTCCGCACCCTCACCTGTGCCCTCAGCCTTGCCGTTCCCTAACCCTAACCCTAGCCCGGAACGGAAACCCACCGGCAGCCCCACACCTTAGCCCCCGCCGTACCCTCATCCTAATCCGTACGTGGACACTGACCCGCGCGTCCGCACGTGCCCCGACCCTACAACGTGTCCGCCCCCTCACCTATGCCCTCAGCCTTGCCGTTCCCTAACCCTAACCCTACCCCGGAACGGAAACCCACCGGCAGCCCCACACCTTAGCCTCCGCCATACCCTCATCCTAATCCGTACGCGGACACTGACACGCGCGTCCGCACGTGCCCCGACCCTAGCACGTGTCCGCACCCTGACCTGTGCCCTCAGCCTTGCCGTTCCCTAACCCTAACCCTAGACCAGAACGGAAACCCACCGGCAGCCCCACACCTTAGCCTCCGCCGTACCCTCATCCTAATCCGTACGCGGACACTGACCCGCGCGTCCGCACGTGCCCCGACCCTAGCACGTGTCCGCACCCTGACCTGTGCCCTCAGCCTTGCCGTTCCCTAACCCTAACCCTAGCCCGGAACGGAAACCCACCGGCAGCCCCACACCTTAGCCCCCGCCGTACCCTCATCCTAATCCGTACACGGACACTGACCCGCGCGTCCGCACGTGCCCCGACCCTAGCACGTGTCCGCCCCCTCACCTATGCCCTCAGCCTTGCCGTTCCCTAACCCTAACCCTAGCCCGGAACGGAAACCCACCGGCAGCCCCACACCTTAGCCCCCGCCGTACCCTCATCCTAATCCGTACACGGACACTGACCCGCGCGTCCGCACGTGCCCCGACCCTAGCACGTGTCCGCACCCTCACCTGTGCCCTCAGCCTTGCCGTTCCCTAACCCTAACCCTAGCCCGGAACGGAAACCCACCGGCAGCCCCACACCTTAGCCTCCGCCGTACCCTCATCCTAATCCGTACGCGGACACTGACCCGCGCGTCCGCACGTGCCCCGACCCTAGCACGTGTCCGCACCCTCACCTGTGCCCTCAGCCTTGCCGTTCCCTAACCCTAACCCTAGCCCGGAACGGAAACCCACCGGCAGCCCCACACCTTAGCCTCCGCCTTACCCTCATCCTAATCCGTACGCGGACACTGACCCGCGCGTCCTCACGTGCCCCGACCCTAGCACGTGTCCGCACCCTGACCTGTGCCCTCAGCCTTGCCGTTCCCTAACCCTAACCCTAGACCGGAACGGAAACCCACCGGCAGCCCCACACCTTAGCCTCCGCCGTACCCTCATCCTAATCCGTACGCGGACACTGACCCGCGCGTCCGCACGTGCCCCGACCCTAGCACGTGTCCGCACCCTCACCTGTGCCCTCAGCCTTGCCGTTCCCTAACCCTAACCCTAACCCGGAACGGAAACCCACCGGCAGCCCCACACCTTAGCCTCCGCCGTACCCTCATCCTAATCCGTACGCGGACACTGACCCGCGCGTCCGCACGTGCCCCGACCCTAGCACGTGTCCGCACCCTGACCTGTGCACTCAGCCTTGCCGTTCCCTAACCCTAACCCTAGCCCGGAACGGAAACCCACCGGCAGCCCCACACCTTAGCCTCCACCGTACCCTCATCCTAATCCGTACGTGGACACTGACCCGCGCGTCCTCACGTGCCCCGACCCTAGCACGTGTCCGCACCCTGACCTGTGCCCTCAGCCTTGCCGTTCCCTGACCCTAACCCTAGACCGGAACGGAAACCCACCGGCAGCCCCACACCTTAGCCTCCGCCGTACCCTCATCCTAATCCGTACGCGGACACTGACCCGCGCGTCCGCACGTGCCCCGACCCTAGCACGTGTCCGCACCCTCACCTGTGCCCTCAGCCTTGCCGTTCCCTAACCCTAACCCTAGCCCGGAACGGAAACCCACCGGCAGCCCCACACCTTAGCCTCCGCCGTACCCTCATCCTAATCCATACGCGGACACGGACCCGCGCGTCCGCACGTGCCCCGACCGTAGCACGTGTCCGCACCCTCACCTGTGCCCTCAGCCTTGCCGTTCCCTAACCCTAACCCTAACCCGGAACGGAAACCCACCGGCAGCCCCACACCTTAGCCTCCGCCGTACCCTCATCCTAATCCGTACGTGGACACTGACCCGCGCGTCCGCACGTGCCCCGACCGTAGCACGTGTCCGCACCCTCACCTGTGCCCTCAGCCTTGCCGTTCCCTAACCCTAACCCTAACCCGGAACGGAAACCCACCGGCAGCCCCACACCTTAGCCTCCGCCGTACCCTCATCCTAATCCGTACGCGGACACTGACCCGCACGTCCGCACGTGCCCCGACCCTAGCACGTGTCCGCACCCTGACCTGTGCACTCAGACTTGCCGTTTCCTAACCCTAACCCTAGCCCAGAACGGAAACCCACCGGCAGCCCCACACCTTAGCCTCCACCGTACCCTCATCCTAATCAGTACGCGGACACTGACCCGCGCGTCCTCACGTGCCCCGACCCTAGCACGTGTCCGCACCCTGACCTGTGCCCTCAGCCTTGCCGTTCCCTAACCCTAACCCTAGACCGGAACGGAAACCCACCGGCAGCCCCACACCTTAGCCTCCGCCGTACCCTCATCCTAATCCGTACGCGGACACTGACCCGTGCGTCCGCACGTGCCCCGACCCTAGCACGTGTCCGCACCCTCACCTGTGCCCTCAGCCTTGCCGTTCCCTAACCCTAACCCTAGACCGGAACGGAAACCCACCGGCAGCCCCACACCTTAGCCTCCGCCGTACCCTCATCCTAATCCGTACGCGAACACTGACCCGCGCGTCCGCACGTGCCCCGACCCTAGCACGTGTCCGCACCCTCACCTGTGCCCTCAGGCTTGCCGTTCCCTAACCCTAACCCTAGCCCGGAACGGAAACCCACCGGCAGCCCCACACCTTAGCCTCCGCCGTACCCTCATCCTAATCCGTACGCGGACACTGACCCGCGCGTCCGCACGTGCCCCGACCCTAGCACGTGTCCGCACCCTCACCTGTGCCCTCAGCCTTGCCGTTCCCTAACCCTAACCCTAGCCCGGAACGGAAACCCACCGGAAGCCCCACACCTTAGCCTCCGCCGTACCCTCATCCTAATCCGTACGCGGACACTGAACCGCGCGTCCGCACGTGCCCCGACCCTAGCACGTGTCCGCACCCTCACCTGTGCCCTCAGCCTTGCCGTTCCCTAACCCTAACCCTAGCCCGGAACGGAAACCCACCGGCAGACCCACACCTTAGCCCCCGCCGTACCCTCATCCTAATCCGTACGCGGACACTGACCCGCGCGTCCGCACGTGCCCCAACCCTAGCACGTGTCCGCACCCTCACCTGTGCCCTCAGCCTTGCCGTTCCCTAACCCTAACCCTAGCCCGGAACGGAAACCCACCGGCAGCCCCACACCTTAGCCCCCGCCGTACCCTCATCCTAATCCGTACGCGGACACTGACACGCGCGTCCGCACGTGCCCTGACCCTAGCACGTGTCCGCCCCCTCACCTATGCCCTCAGCCTTCCCGTTCCCTAACCCTAACCCTAGCCCGGAACGGAAACCCACCGGCAGCCCCACACCTTAGCCTCCGCCGTACCCTCATCCTAATCCGTACGCGGACACTGACACGCGCGTCCGCACGTGCCCCGAGCCTAGCACGTGTCCGCACCCTCACCTGTGCCCTCAGCCTTGCTGTTCCCTAACCCTAACCCTAGCCCGGAACGGAAACCCACCGGCAGCACCACAGCTTAGCCTCCGCCGTACCCTCATCCTAATCCGTACGCGGACACTGACCCGCGCATCCGCACGTGCCCCGACCCTAGCACGTGTCCGCACCCTCACCTGTGCCCTCAGCCTTGCCGTTCCCTAACCCTAACCCTAGCCCGGAACGGAAACCCACCGGCAGCACCACACCTTAGCCTCCGCCGTACCCTCATCCTAATCCGTACGCGGACACTGACCCGCGGGTCCGCACGAGCCCCGACCCTAGCACGTGTCCGCGCCCTCACCTGTGCCCTCAGCCTTGCCGTTCCCTAACCCTAACCCTAGCCCGGAACGGAAACCCACCGGCAGCCCCACACCTTAGCCTCCGCCGTACCCTCATCCTAATCCGTACGCGGACACTGACCCGCGCGTCCGCACGTGCTCCGACCCTAGCACGTGTCCGCACCCTCACCTGTGCCCTCAGCCTTGCCGTTCCCTAACCCTAATCCTAGCCCGGAACGGAAACCCACCGGCAGCCCCACACCTTAGCCTCCGCCGCACGCTCATCCTAATCCATACGCGGACACTGACCCGCGCGTCTGCACGTGCCCCGACCCTAGCACGTGTTCGCACCCGCACCTGTGCCCTCAGCCTTGCCGTTCCCTAACCCTAACCCTAGCCCGGAACGGAAACCCACCGGCAGCCCCACACCTTAGCCTCCGCCGTACCCTCATCCTAATCCGTACGCGGACACTGACCCGCGGGTCCTCACGAGCCCCGACCCTAGCACGTGTCCGCGCCCTCACCTGTGCCCTCAGCCTTGCCGTTCCCTAACCCTAACCCTAGCCCGGAACGGAAACCCACCGGCAGCCCCACACCTTAGCCCCCGCCGTACCCTCATCCTAATCCGTACGCGGACACTGACACGCGCGTCCGCACGTGCCCCGACCCTACCACGTGTCCGCCCCCTCACCTATGCCCTCAGCCTTGCCGTTCCCTAACCCTAACCCTAGCCCGGAACGGAAACCCACCGGCAGCCCCACACCTTAGCCTCCGCCGTACCCTCATCCTAATCCGTACGCGGACACTGACCCGCGCGTCCGCATGTGCCCCGACCCTAGCACGTGACCGCACCCTCACCTGTGCCCTCAGCCTTGCCGTTCCCTAACCCTAACCCTAGCCCGGAACGGAAACCCACCGGAAGCCCCACACCTTAGCCTCCGCCGTACCCTCATCCTAATCCGTACGCGGACACTGACCCGCGCGTCCGCACGTGCCCCGACCCTAGCACGTGTCCGCACCCTCACCTGTGCCCTCAGCCTTGCCGTTCCCTAACCCTAACCCTAGCCCGGAACGGAAACCCACCGGCAGCCCCACACCTTAGCCCCCGCCGTACCCTCATCCTAATCCGTACGCGGACACTGACCCGCGCGTCCGCACGTGCCCCGACCCTAGCACGTGTCCGCACCCTCACCTGTGCCCTCAGCCTTGCCGTTCCCTAACCCTAACCCTAGCCCGGAACGGAAACCCACCGGCAGCCCCACACCCTAGCCCCCGCCGTATCCTCATCCTAATCCGTACGCGGACACTGACACGCGCGTCCGCACGTGCCCCGACCCTAGCACGTGTCCGCACCCTCACCTGTTCCCTCAGCCTTGCCGTTCCCTAACCCTAACCCTAGCCCGGAACGGAAACCCACCGGCAGCACCACAGCTTAGCCTCCGCCGTACCCTCATCCTAATCCGTACGCAGACACTGACCCGCGCATCCGCACGTGCCCCGACCCTAGCACGTGTCCGCACCCTCACCTGTGCCCTCAGCCTTGCCGTTCCCTAACCCTAACCCTAGCCCGGAACGGAAACCCACCGGCAGCCCCACACTTTAGCCTCCGCCGTACCCTCATCCTAATCCGTACGCGGACACTGACCCGCGGGTCCTCACGAGCCCCGACCCTAGCACGTGTCCGCGCCCTCACCTGTGCCCTCAGCCTTGCCGTTCCCTAACCCTAACCCTAGCCCGGAACGGAAACCCACCGGCAGCCCCACACCTTAGCCTCCGCCGTACCCTCATCCTAATCCGTACGCGGACACTGACCCGCGCGTCCGCACGTGCCCCGACCCTAGCACGTGTCCGCACCCTCACCTGTGCCCTCAGCCTTGCCGTTCCCTAACCCTAATCCTAGCCCGGAACGGAAACCCACCGGCAGCCCCACACCTTAGCCTCCGCCGCACGCTAATCCTAATCCATACGCGGACACTGACCCACGCGTCTGCACGTGCCCCGACCCTAGCACGTGTTCGCACCCTCACCTGTGCCCTCAGCCTTGCCGTTCCCTAACCCTAACCCTAGCCCGGAACGGAAACCCACCGGCAGCCCCACACCTTAGCCTCCGCCGTACCCTCATCCTAATCTGTACGCGGACACTGACCCGCGCGTCCGCACATGCCCCGACCCTAGCACGTGTCCGCACCCTCAACTGTGCCCTCAGACTTGCCGTTCCCTAACCCTAACCCTAGCCCGGAACGGAAACCCACCGGCAGCCCCACACCTTAGCCCCCGCCGTACCCTCATCCTAATCCGTACGCGGACAGTGACCCGCGCGTCCGCACGTGCCCCGACCCTAGCACGTGTCCGCACCCTCACCTGTGCCCTCAGCCTTGCCGTTCCCTAACCCTAACCCTAGCCCGGAAGGGAAATCCACCGGCAGCCCCACACCTTAGCCCCCGCCGTACCCTCATCCTAATCCGTACGCGGACACTGACCCGCGCGTCCGCACGTGCCCCGACCCTAGCACGTGTCCGCCCCCTCACCTGTGCCCTCAGCCTTGCTGTTCCCTAACCCTAACCCTAGCCCAGAACGGAAACCCACCGGCAGCCCCACACCTTAGCCTCCGCCGTACCTTCATCCTAATCCGTACGCGGACACTGACCCGCGCGTCCGCACGTGCCCCGACCCTAGCACGTGTCCGCACCCTCACCTGTGCCCTCAGCCTTGCCGTTCCCTAACCCTAACCCTAGCCCGGAACGGAAACCCACAGGCAGCCCAACAGCTTAGCCTCCGCCGTACCCTCATCCTAATCCGTACGCGGACACTGACCCGCGCGTCCGCACGTGCCCCGACCCTAGCACGTGTCCGCACCCTCACCTGTGCCCTCAGCCTTGCCGTTCCCTAACCCTAACCCTAGCCCGGAACGGAAACCCACCGGCAGCCCCACAGCTTAGCCTCCGCCGTACCCTCATCCTAATCCGTACGCGGACACTGACCCGCGCGTCCGCACGTGCCCCGACCCTAGCACGTGTCCGCACCCTCACCTGTGCCCTCAGCCTTGCCGTTCCCTAACCCTAACCCTAGCCCGGAACGGAAACCCACCGGCAGCCCCACACCTTAGCCTCCGCCGTACACTCATCCTAATCCGTACGCGGACACTGGCCCGCGCGTCCGCACGTGCCCCGACCCTAGTACGTGTCCGCACCCTCACCTGTGCCCTCAGCCTTGCCGTTCATTAACCCTACCCCTAGCCCGGAACGGAAACCCACCGGCAGCTCCACACCTTAGCCTCCGCCGTACCCTCATCCTAATCCGTACGCGGACACGGACCCGCGCGTCCTCACGTGCCCCGACCCTAGCACGTGTCCGCACCCTCGCCTGTGCCCTCAGCCTTGCCGTTCCCTAACCCTAACCCTAGCCCGGAACGGAAACCCACCGGCAGCACCACAGCTTAGCCTCCGCCGTACCCTCATCCTAATCCATACGCGGACACTGACCCGCGCATCCGCACGTGCCCCGACCCTAGCACGTGTCCGCACCCTCACCTGTGCCCTCAGCCTTGCCGTTCCCTAACCCTAACCCTAGCCCGGAACGGAAACCCACCGGCAGCCCCACACCTTAGCCTCCGCCGTACCCTCATCCTAATCCGTACGCGGACACTGACCCGCGCGTCCGCACGAGCCCCGACCCTAGCACGTGTCCGCGCCCTCACCTGTGCCCTCAGCCTTGCCGTTCCCTAACCCTAACCCTAGCCCGGAACGGAAACCCACCGGCAGCCCCACACCTTAGCCTCCGCCGTACCCTCATCCTAATCCGTACGCGGACACTGACCCGCGCGTCCGCACGTGCCCCGACCCTAGCACGTGTCCGCACCCTCACCTGTGCCCTCAGCCTTGCCGTTCCCTAACCCTAACCCTAGCCCGGAACGGAAACCCACCGGCAGCCCCACACCTTAGCCTCCGCCGCACGCTCATCCTAATCCATACGCGGACACTGACCCGCGCGTCTGCACGTGCCCCGACCCTAGCACGTGTTCGCACCCTCACCTGTGCCCTCAGCCTTGCCGTTCCCTAACCCTAACCCTAGCCCGGAACGGAAACCCACCGGCAGCCCCACACCTTAGCCTCCGCCGTACCCTCATCCTAATCTGTACGCGGACACTGACCCGCGCGTCCGCACGTGCCCCGACCCTAGCACGTGTCCGCACCCTCAACTGTGCCCTCAGCCTTGCCGTTCCCTAACCCTAACCCTAGCCCGGAACGGAAACCCACCGGCAGCCCCACACCTTAGCCTCCGCCGTACCCTCATCCTAATCCGTACGCGGACACTGACCCGCGCGTCCGCACGTGCCCCGACCCTAGCACGTGACCGCAACCTCACCTGTGCCCTCAGCCTTGCCGTTCCCTAACCCTAACCCTAGCCCGGAACGGAAACCCACCGGAAGCCCCACACCTTAGCCTCCGCCGTACCCTCATCCTAATCCGTACGTGGACACTGACCTGCGCGTCCGCACGTGCCCCGACCCTAGCACGTGTCCGCACCCTCACCTGTGCCCTCAGCCTTGCCGTTCCCTAACCCTAACCCTAGCCCGGAAAGGAAACCCACCGGCAGCCCCACACCTTAGCCCCCGCCGTACCCTCATCCTAATCCGTACGCGGACACTGACCCGCGCGTCCGCACGTGCCCCGACCCTAGCACGTGTCCGCCCCCTCACCTGTGCCCTCAGCCTTGCTGTTCCCTAACCCTAACCCTAGCCCAGAACGGAAACCCACCGGCAGCCCCACACCTTAGCCTCCGCCGTACCTTCATCCTAATCCGTACGCGGACACTGACCCGCGCGTCCGCACGTGCCCGGACCCTAGTACGTGTCCGCACCCTCGCCTGTGCCCTCAGCCTTGCCGTTCCTTAACCCTAACCCTAGCCCGGAACGGAAACCCACCGGCAGCTCCACACCTTAGCCTCCACCGTACCCTCATCCTAATCCGTACGCGGACACGGACCCGCGCGTCCGCACGTGCCCCGACCCTAGGACGTGTCCGCACCCTCGCCTGTGCCCTCAGCCTTGCCGTTCCCTAACCCTAACCCTAGCCCGGAACGGAAACCCACCGACAGCCCCACACCTTAGCCTCCGCCGTACCCTCATCCTAATCCGTACGCGGACACTGACCCGCGCGTCCGCACGTGCCCCGACCCTAGCACGTGTCCGCACCCTCACCTGTGCCCTCAGCCTTGCCGTTCCCTAACCCTAACCCTAGCCCGGAACGGAAACCCACCGGCAGCCCCACACCTTAGCCCCCGCCGTACCCTCATCCTAATCCGTACGCGGACACTGACCCGCGCGTCCGCACGTGCCCCGACCCTAGCACGTGTCCGCACCCTCACCTGTGCCCTCAGCCTTGCCGTTCCCTAACCCTAACCCTAGCCCGGAACGGAAACCCACCGGCAGCCCCACACCTTAGCCCCTGCCGTACCCTCATCCTAATCCGTACGTGGACACTGACCCGCGCGTCCGCACGTGCCCCGACCCTAGCACGTGTCCGCCCCCTCACCTATGCCCTCAGCCTTGCCGTTCCCTAACCCTAACCCTACCCCGGAACGGAAACCCACCGGCAGCCCCACACCTTAGCCTCCGCCATACCCTCATCCTAATCCGTACGCGGACACTGACACGCGCGTCCGCACGTGCCCCGACCCTAGCACGTGTCCGCACCCTCACCTGTGCCCTCAGCCTTGCCGTTCCCTAACCCTAACCCTAGCCCGGAACGGAAACCCACCGGCAGCCCCACACCTTAGCCTCCGCCGTACCCTCATCCTAATCCGTACGCGGACACTGACCCGCGCGTCCGCACGTGCCCCGACCCTAGCACGTGTCCGCACCCTCACCTGTGCCCTCAGCCTTGCCGTTCCCTAACCCTAACCCTAGCCCGGAACGGAAACCCACCGGCAGCCCCACACCTTAGCCCCCGCCGTACCCTCATCCTAATCCGTACGCGGACACTGACCCGCGCGTCCGCACGTGCCCCGACCCTAGCACGTGTCCGCACCCTCACCTGTGCCCTCAGCCTTGCCGTTCCCTAACCCTAACCCTAGCCCGGAACGGAAACCCACCGGCAGCCCCACACCTTAGCCTCCGCCGTACCCTCATCCTAATCCGTACGCGGACACTGACCCGCGCGTCCGCACGTGCCCCGACCCTAGCACGTGTCCGCACCCTCACCTGTGCCCTCAGCCTTGCCGTTCCCTAACCCTAACCCTAGCCCGGAACGGAAACCCACCGGCAGCCCCACACCTTAGCCTCCGCCGTACCCTCATCCTAATCCGTACGCGGACACTGACCCGCGCGTCCGCACGTGCCCCGACCCTAGCACGTGTCCGCACCCTCACCTGTGCCCTCAGCCTTGCCGTTCCCTAACCCTAACCCTAGCCCGGAACGGAAACCCACCGGCAGCCCCACACCTTAGCCTCCACCGTACCCTCATCCTAATCCGTACGCGGACACTGACCCCCGCGTCCGCACGTACCCCGACCCTATCACGTGTCCGCACCCTCACCTGTGCCCTCAGCCTTGCCGTTCCCTAACCCTAACTCTAGCCCAGAACGGAAACCCACCAGCAGCCCCACACCTTAGCCTCCGCCGTACCCTCATCCTAATCCGTACGCGGACACTGACCCGCGCGTCCGCACGTGCCCCGAACCGAACACGTGTCCGCACCCTCACCTGTGGCCTCAGCCTTGCCGTTCCCTAACCCTAACCCTAGCCCGGAAGGGAAACCCACCGGCAGCCCCACACCTTAGCCTCCACCGTACCCTCATCCTAATCCGTACGCGGACACTGACCCGCGCGTCCGCACGTGCCCCAACCCTAGCACGTGTCCGCACCCTCACCTGTGGCCTCAGCCTTGCCGTTCCCTAACACTAACCCTAGCCCGGAACGGAAACCCACCGGCAGCACCACACCTTAGCCTCCGCCGTACCCTCATCCTAATCCGTACGCGGACACTGACCCGCGCGTCCGCACGTGCCCCGACCCTAGCACGTGTCCGCACCCTCACCTGTGCCCTCAGCCTTGCCGTTCCCTAACCCTAACCCTAGCCCGAAACGGAAACCCACCGGCAGCCCCACACCTTAGCCTCCACCGTACCCTCATCCTAATCCGTACGCGGACACTGACCCGCGCGTCCTCACGTGCCCCGACACTAGCACGTGTTCGCACCCTCACCTGTGCCCTCAGCCTTGCCGTTCCCTAACCCTAACCCTAGCCCGGAACGGAAACCCACCGGCAGCCCCACACCTTAGCCTCCGCCGTACCCTCATCCTAATCTGTACGCGGACACTGACCCGCGCGTCCGCACGTGCCCCGACCCTAGCACGTGTCCGCACCCTCAACTGTGCCCTCAGCCTTGCCGTTCCCTAACCCTAACCCTAGCCCGGAACGGAAACCCACCGGCAGCCCCACACCTTAGCCTCCGCCGTACCCTCATCCTAATCCGTACGCGGACACTGACCCGCGCGTCCGCACGTGCCCCGACCCTAGAACGTGACCGCACCCTCACCTGTGCCCTCAGCCTTGCCGTTCCCTAACCCTAACCCTAGCCCGGAACGGAAACCCACCGGAAGCCCCACACCTTAGCCTCCGCCGTACCCTCATCCTAATCCGTACGCGGACACTGACCTGCGCGTCCGCACGTGCCCCGACCCTAGCACGTGTCCGCACCCTCACCTGTGCCCTCAGCCTTGCCGTTCCCTAACCCTAACCCTAGCCCGGAAAGGAAACCCACCGGCAGCCCCACACCTTAGCCCCCGCCGTACCCTCTTCCTAATCCGTACGCGGACAGTGACCCGCGCGTCCGCACGTGCCCCGACCCTAGCACGTGTCCGCACCCTCACCTGTGCCCTCAGCCTTGCCGTTCTCTAACCCTAACCCTAGCCCGGAACGGAAACCCACCGGCAGCCCCACACCTTAGCCCCCGCCGTACCCTCATCCTAATCCGTACGCGGACACTGACCCGCGCGTCCGCACGTGCCCCGACCCTAGCACGTGTCCGCCCCCTCACCTGTGCCCTCAGCCTTGCTGTTCCCTAACCCTAACCCTAGCCCAGAACGGAAACCCACCGGCAGCCCCACACCTTAGCCTCCGCCGTACCTTCATCCTAATCCGTACGCGGACACTGACCCGCGCGTCCGCACGTGCCCCGACCCTAGCACGTGTCCGCACCCTCACCTGTGCCCTCAGCCTTGCCGTTCCCTAACCCTAACCCTAGCCCGGAACGGAAACCCACCGGCAGCCCAACAGCTTAGCCTCCGCCGTACCCTCATCCTAATCCGTACGCGGACACTGACCCGCGCGTCCGCACGTGCCCCGACCCTAGCACGTGTCCGCACCCTCACCTGTGCCCTCAGCCTTGCCGTTCCCTAACCCTAACCCTAGCCCGGAACGGAAACCCCCCGGCAGCTCCACACCTTAGCCTCCACCGTACCCTCATCCTAATCCGTACGCGGACACGGACCCGCGCGTCCGCACGTGCCCCGACCCTAGGACGTGTCCGCACCCTCGCCTGTGCCCTCAGCCTTGCCGTTCCCTAACCCTAACCCTAGCCCGGAACGGAAACCCACCGACAGCCCCACACCTTAGCCTCCGCCGTACCCTCATCCTAATCCGTACGCGGACACTGACCCGCGCGTCCGCACGTGCCCCGACCCTAGCACGTGTCCGCACCCTCACCTGTGCCCTCAGCCTTGCCGTTCCCTAACCCTAACCCTAGCCCGGAACGGAAAACCACCGGCA
The DNA here is from genome assembly GCF_949752795.1 of Hyperoodon ampullatus. NCBI lineage: Eukaryota > Metazoa > Chordata > Mammalia > Artiodactyla > Ziphiidae > Hyperoodon > Hyperoodon ampullatus. The sequence goes on along the minus strand of NW_027640777.1, from coordinate 63,679 downwards.
GCCCCACACCTTAGCCCCCGCCGTACCCTCATCCTAATCCGTACGCGGACACTGACCCGCGCGTCCGCACGTGCCCCGACCCTAGCACGTGTCCGCACCCTCACCTGTGCCCTCAGCCTTGCCGTTCCCTAACCCTAACCCTAGCCCGGAACGGAAACCCACGGGCAGCCCCACACCTTAGCCCCCGCCGTACCCTCATCCTAATCCGTACGTGGACACTGACCCGCGCGTCCGCACGTGCCCCGACCCTACAACGTGTCCGCCCCCTCACCTATGCCCTCAGCCTTGCCGTTCCCTAACCCTAACCCTAGCCCGGAACGGAAACCCACGGGCAGCCCCACACCTTAGCCCCCGCCGTACCCTCATCCTAATCCGTACACGGACACTGACCCGCGCGTCCGCACGTGCCCCGACCCTAGCACGTGTCCGCACCCTCACCTGTGCCCTCAGCCTTGCCGTTCCCTAACCCTAACCCTAGCCCGGAACGGAAACCCACCGGCAGCCCCACACCTTAGCCTCCGCCGTACCCTCATCCTAATCCGTACGCGGACACTGACCCGCGCGTCCGCACGTGCCCCGACCCTAGCACGTGTCCGCACCCTCACCTGTGCCCTCAGCCTTGCCGTTCCCTAACCCTAACCCTAGCCCGGAACGGAAACCCACCGGCAGCCCCACACCTTAGCCTCCGCCTTACCCTCATCCTAATCCGTACGCGGACACTGACCCGCGCGTCCTCACGTGCCCCGACCCTAGCACGTGTCCGCACCCTGACCTGTGCCCTCAGCCTTGCCGTTCCCTAACCCTAACCCTAGACCGGAACGGAAACCCACCGGCAGCCCCACACCTTAGCCTCCGCCGTACCCTCATCCTAATCCGTACGCGGACACTGACCCGCGCGTCCGCACGTGCCCCGACCCTAGCACGTGTCCGCACCCTCACCTGTGCCCTCAGCCTTGCCGTTCCCTAACCCTAACCCTAACCCGGAACGGAAACCCACCGGCAGCCCCACACCTTAGCCTCCGCCGTACCCTCATCCTAATCCGTACGCGGACACTGACCCGCGCGTCCGCACGTGCCCCGACCCTAGCACGTGTCCGCACCCTGACCTGTGCACTCAGCCTTGCCGTTCCCTAACCCTAACCCTAGCCCGGAACGGAAACCCACCGGCAGCCCCACACCTTAGCCTCCACCGTACCCTCATCCTAATCCGTACGTGGACACTGACCCGCGCGTCCTCACGTGCCCCGACCCTAGCACGTGTCCGCACCCTGACCTGTGCCCTCAGCCTTGCCGTTCCCTGACCCTAACCCTAGACCGGAACGGAAACCCACCGGCAGCCCCACACCTTAGCCTCCGCCGTACCCTCATCCTAATCCGTACGCGGACACTGACCCGCGCGTCCGCACGTGCCCCGACCCTAGCACGTGTCCGCACCCTCACCTGTGCCCTCAGCCTTGCCGTTCCCTAACCCTAACCCTAGCCCGGAACGGAAACCCACTGGCAGCCCCACACCTTAGCCTCCGCCGTACCCTCATCCTAATCCATACGCGGACACGGACCCGCGCGTCCGCACGTGCCCCGACCGTAGCACGTGTCCGCACCCTCACCTGTGCCCTCAGCCTTGCCGTTCCCTAACCCTAACCCTAACCCGGAACGGAAACCCACCGGCAGCCCCACACCTTAGCCTCCGCCGTACCCTCATCCTAATCCGTACGTGGACACTGACCCGCGCGTCCGCACGTGCCCCGACCGTAGCACGTGTCCGCACCCTCACCTGTGCCCTCAGCCTTGCCGTTCCCTAACCCTAACCCTAACCCGGAACGGAAACCCACCGGCAGCCCCACACCTTAGCCTCCGCCGTACCCTCATCCTAATCCGTACGCGGACACTGACCCGCGCGTCCGCACGTGCCCCGACCCTAGCACGTGTCCGCACCCTGACCTGTGCACTCAGACTTGCCGTTTCCTAACCCTAACCCTAGCCCAGAACGGAAACCCACCGGCAGCCCCACACCTTAGCCTCCACCGTACCCTCATCCTAATCAGTACGCGGACACTGACCCGCGCGTCCTCACGTGCCCCGACCCTAGCACGTGTCCGCACCCTGACCTGTGCCCTCAGCCTTGCCGTTCCCTAACCCTAACCCTAGACCGGAACGGAAACCCACCGGCAGCCCCACACCTTAGCCTCCGCCGTACCCTCATCCTAATCCGTACGCGGACACTGACCCGTGCGTCCGCACGTGCCCCGACCCTAGCACGTGTCCGCACCCTCACCTGTGCCCTCAGCCTTGCCGTTCCCTAACCCTAACCCTAGCCCGGAACGGAAACCCACCGGCAGCCCCACACCTTAGCCTCCGCCGTACCCTCATCCTAATCCGTACGCGAACACTGACCCGCGCGTCCGCACGTGCCCCGACCCTAGCACGTGTCCGCACCCTCACCTGTGCCCTCAGGCTTGCCGTTCCCTAACCCTAACCCTAGCCCGGAACGGAAACCCACCGGCAGCCCCACACCTTAGCCTCCGCCGTACCCTCATCCTAATCCGTACGCGGACACTGACCCGCGCGTCCGCACGTGCCCCGACCCTAGCACGTGTCCGCACCCTCACCTGTGCCCTCAGCCTTGCCGTTCCCTAACCCTAACCCTAGCCCGGAACGGAAACCCACCGGAAGCCCCACACCTTAGCCTCCGCCGTACCCTCATCCTAATCCGTACGCGGACACTGAACCGCGCGTCCGCACGTGCCCCGACCCTAGCACGTGTCCGCACCCTCACCTGTGCCCTCAGCCTTGCCGTTCCCTAACCCTAACCCTAGCCCGGAACGGAAACCCACCGGCAGCCCCACACCTTAGCCCCCGCCGTACCCTCATCCTAATCCGTACGCGGACACTGACCCGCGCGTCCGCACGTGCCCCAACCCTAGCACGTGTCCGCACCCTCACCTGTGCCCTCAGCCTTGCCGTTCCCTAACCCTAACCCTAGCCCGGAACGGAAACCCACCGGCAGCCCCACACCTTAGCCCCCGCCGTACCCTCATCCTAATCCGTACGCGGACACTGACACGCGCGTCCGCACGTGCCCTGACCCTAGCACGTGTCCGCCCCCTCACCTATGCCCTCAGCCTTCCCGTTCCCTAACCCTAACCCTAGCCCGGAACGGAAACCCACCGGCAGCCCCACACCTTAGCCTCCGCCGTACCCTCATCCTAATCCGTACGCGGACACTGACACGCGCGTCCGCACGTGCCCCGACCCTAGCACGTGTCCGCACCCTCACCTGTGCCCTCAGCCTTGCTGTTCCCTAACCCTAACCCTAGCCCGGAACGGAAACCCACCGGCAGCACCACAGCTTAGCCTCCGCCGTACCCTCATCCTAATCCGTACGCGGACACTGACCCGCGCATCCGCACGTGCCCCGACCCTAGCACGTGTCCGCACCCTCACCTGTGCCCTCAGCCTTGCCGTTCCCTAACCCTAACCCTAGCCCGGAACGGAAACCCACCGGCAGCACCACACCTTAGCCTCCGCCGTACCCTCATCCTAATCCGTACGCGGACACTGACCCGCGGGTCCGCACGAGCCCCGACCCTAGCACGTGTCCGCGCCCTCACCTGTGCCCTCAGCCTTGCCGTTCCCTAACCCTAACCCTAGCCCGGAACGGAAACCCACCGGCAGCCCCACACCTTAGCCTCCGCCGTACCCTCATCCTAATCCGTACGCGGACACTGACCCGCGCGTCCGCACGTGCTCCGACCCTAGCACGTGTCCGCACCCTCACCTGTGCCCTCAGCCTTGCCGTTCCCTAACCCTAATCCTAGCCCGGAACGGAAACCCACCGGCAGCCCCACACCTTAGCCTCCGCCGCACGCTCATCCTAATCCATACGCGGACACTGACCCGCGCGTCTGCACGTGCCCCGACCCTAGCACGTGTTCGCACCCGCACCTGTGCCCTCAGCCTTGCCGTTCCCTAACCCTAACCCTAGCCCGGAACGGAAACCCACCGGCAGCCCCACACCTTAGCCTCCGCCGTACCCTCATCCTAATCCGTACGCGGACACTGACCCGCGCGTCCGCACGTGCCCCGACCCTAGCACGTGTCCGCACCCTCAACTGTGCCCTCAGCCTTGCCGTTCCCTAACCCTAACCCTAGCCCGGAACGGAAACCCACCGGCAGCCCCACACCTTAGCCTCCGCCGTACCCTCATCCTAATCCGTACGCGGACACTGACCCGCGGGTCCGCACGAGCCCCGACCCTAGCACGTGTCCGCGCCCTCACCTGTGCCCTCAGCCTTGCCGTTCCCTAACCCTAACCCTAGCCCGGAACGGAAACCCACCGGCAGCCCCACACCTTAGCCTCCGCCGCACGCTCATCCTAATCCATACGCGGACACTGACCCGCGCGTCTGCACGTGCCCCGACCCTAGCACGTGTTCGCACCCTCACCTGTGCCCTCAGCCTTGCCGTTCCCTAACCCTAACCCTAGCCCGGAACGGAAACCCACCGGCAGCCCCACACCTTAGCCTCTGCCGTACCCTCATCCTAATCTGTACGCGGACACTGACCCGCGCGTCCGCACGTGCCCCGACCCTAGCACGTGTCCGCACCCTCAACTGTGCCCTCAGCCTTGCCGTTCCCTAACCCTAACCCTAGCCCGGAACGGAAACCCACCGGCAGCCCCACACCTTAGCCTCCGCCGTACCCTCATCCTAATCCGTACGCGGACACTGACCCGCGCGTCCGCACGTGCCCCGACCCTAGCACGTGACCGCACCCTCACCTGTGCCCTCAGCCTTGCCGTTCCCTAACCCTAACCCTAGCCCGGAACGGAAACCCACCGGCAGCCCCACACCTTAGCCTCCGCCGTACCCTCATCCTAATCCGTACGCGGACACTGACCTGCGCGTCCGCACGTGCCCCGACCCTAGCACGTGTCCGCACCCTCACCTGTGCCCTCAGCCTTGCCGTTCCCTAACCCTAACCCTAGCCCGGAAAGGAAAACCACCGGCAGCCCCACACCATAGCCCCCGCCGTACCCTCATCCTAATCCGTACGCGGACAGTGACCCGCGCGTCCGCACGTGCCCCGACCCTAGCACGTGTCCGCACCCTCACCTGTGCCCTCAGCCTTGCCGTTCCCTAACCCTAACCCTAGCCCGGAAGGGAAACCCACCGGCAGCCCCACACCTTAGCCTCCGCCGTACCCTCATCCTTATCCGTACGCGGATACTGACCCGCGCGTCCGCACGTGCCCCGACCCTAGCACGTGTCCGCACCCTCACCTGTGCCCTCAGCCTTGCCGTTCCCTAACCCTAATCCTAGCCCGGAACGGAAACCCACCGGCAGCCCCACACCTTAGCCTCCGCCGCACGCTCATCCTAATCCATACGCGGACACTGACCCGCGCGTCCGCACGTGCCCCGACCCTAGCACGTGTTCGCACCCGCACCTGTGCCCTCAGCCTTGCCGTTCCCTAACCCTAACCCTAGCCCGGAACGGAAACCCACCGGCAGCCCCACACCTTAGCCTCCGCCGTACCCTCATCCTAATCCGTACACGGACACTGACCCGCGCGTCCGCACGTGCCCCGACCCTAGCACGTGTCAGCACCCTCAACTATGCCCTCAGCCTTGCCGTTCCCTCACCCTAACCCTAGCCCGGAACGGAAACCCACCGGCAGCCCCACACCTTAGCCTCCGCCCTACCCTCATCCTAATCCGTACGCGGACACTGACCCGCGCGTCCGCACGTGCCCCGACCCTAGCACGTGACCGCACCCTCACCTGTGCCCTCAGCCTTGCCGTTCCCTAACCCTAACCCTAGCCCGGAACGGAAACCCACCGGAAGCCCCACACCTTAGCCTCCGCCGTACCCTCATCCTAATCCGTACGCGGACACTGACCCGCGCGTCCGCACGTGCCCCGACCCTAGCACGTGACCGCACCCTCACCTGTGCCCTCAGCCTTGCCGTTCCCTAACCCTAACCCTAGCCCGGAACGGAAACCCACCGGCAGCCCCACAGCTTAGCCCCCGCCGTACCCTCATCCTAATCCGTACGCGGACACTGACCCGCGCGTCCGCACGTGCCCCAACCCTAGCACGTGTCCGCACCCTCACCTGTGCCCTCAGCCTTGCCGTTCCCTAACCCTAACCCTAGCCCGGAACGGAAACCCACCGGCAGCCCCACACCTTAGCCCCCGCCGTACCCTCATCCTAATCCGTACGCGGACACTGACACGCGCGTCCGCACGTGCCCCGACCCTAGCACGTGTCCGCCCCCTTACCTATGCCCTCAGCCTTGCCGTTCCCTAACCCTAACCCTAGCCCGGAACGGAAACCCACCGGCAGCCCCACACCTTAGCCTCCGCCGTACCCTCATCCTAATCCGTACGCGGACACTGACCCGCGCGTCCGCACGTGCCCCGACCCTAGCACGTGACCGCACCCTCACCTGTGCCCTCAGGCTTGCCGTTCCCTAACCCTAACCCTAGCCCGGAACGGAAACCCACCGGAAGCCCCACACCTTAGCCTCCGCCGTACCCTCATCCTAATCCGCACGCGGACACTGACCCGCGCGTCCGCACGTGCCCCGACCCTAGCACGTGTCCGCACCCTCACCTGTGCCCTCAGCCTTGCCGTTCCCTAACCCTAACCCTAGCACGGAACGGAAACCCACCGGCAGCCCCACACCTTAGCCCCCGCCGTACCCTCATCCTAATCCGTACGCGGACACTGACCCGCGCGTCCGCACGTGCCCCGACCCTAGCACGTGTCCGCACCCTCACCTGTGCCCTCAGCCTTGCCGTTCCCTAACCCTAACCCTAGCCCGGAACGGAAACCCACCGGCAGCCCCACACCTTAGCCCCCGCCGTACCCTCATCCTAATCCGTACGCGGACACTGACACGCGCGTCCGCACGTGCCCCGACCCTAGCACGTGTCCGCACCCTCACCTGTTCCCTCAGCCTTGCCGTTCCCTAACCCTAACCCTAGCCCGGAACGGAAACCCACCGGCAGCACCACAGCTTAGCCTCCGCCGTACCCTCATCCTAATCCGTACGCGGACACTGACCCGCGCATCCGCACGTGCCCCGACCCTAGCACGTGTCCGCACCCTCACCTGTGCCCTCAGCCTTGCCGTTCCCTAACCCTAACCCTAGCCCGGAACGGAAACCCACCGGCAGCCCCACACTTTAGCCTCCGCCGTACCCTCATCCTAATCCGTACGCGGACACTGACCCGCGGGTCCTCACGAGCCCCGACCCTAGCACGTGTCCGCGCCCTCACCTGTGCCCTCAGCCTTGCCGTTCCCTAACCCTAACCCTAGCCCGGAACGGAAACCCACCGGCAGCCCCACACCTTAGCCCCCGCCGTACCCTCATCCTAATCCGTACGCGGACACTGACACGCGCGTCCGCACGTGCCCCGACCCTACCACGTGTCCGCCCCCTCACCTATGCCCTCAGCCTTGCCGTTCCCTAACCCTAACCCTAGCCCGGAACGGAAACCCACCGGCAGCCCCACACCTTAGCCTCCGCCGTACCCTCATCCTAATCCGTACGCGGACACTGACCCGCGCGTCCGCATGTGCCCCGACCCTAGCACGTGACCGCACCCTCACCTGTGCCCTCAGCCTTGCCGTTCCCTAACCCTAACCCTAGCCCGGAACGGAAACCCACCGGAAGCCCCACACCTTAGCCTCCGCCGTACCCTCATCCTAATCCGTACGCGGACACTGACCCGCGCGTCCGCACGTGCCCCGACCCTAGCACGTGTCCGCACCCTCACCTGTGCCCTCAGCCTTGCCGTTCCCTAACCCTAACCCTAGCCCGGAACGGAAACCCACCGGCAGCCCCACACCTTAGCCCCCGCCGTACCCTCATCCTAATCCGTACGCGGACACTGACCCGCGCGTCCGCACGTGCCCCGACCCTAGCACGTGTCCGCACCCTCACCTGTGCCCTCAGCCTTGCCGTTCCCTAACCCTAACCCTAGCCCGGAACGGAAACCCACCAGCAGCCCCACACCTTAGCCCCCGCCGTACCCTCATCCTAATCCGTACGCGGACACTGACACGCGCGTCCGCACGTGCCCCGACCCTAGCACGTGTCCGCACCCTCACCTGTTCCCTCAGCCTTGCCGTACCCTAACCCTAACCCTAGCCCGGAACGGAAACCCACCGGCAGCACCACAGCTTAGCCTCCGCCGTACCCTCATCCTAATCCGTACGCAGACACTGACCCGCGCATCCGCACGTGCCCCGACCCTAGCACGTGTCCGCACCCTCACCTGTGCCCTCAGCCTTGCCGTTCCCTAACCCTAACCCTAGCCCGGAACGGAAACCCACCGGCAGCCCCACACTTTAGCCTCCGCCGTACCCTCATCCTAATCCGTACGCGGACACTGACCCGCGGGTCCTCACGAGCCCCGACCCTAGCACGTGTCCGCGCCCTCACCTGTGCCCTCAGCCTTGCCGTTCCCTAACCCTAACCCTAGCCCGGAACGGAAACCCACCGGCAGCCCCACACCTTAGCCTCCGCCGTACCCTCATCCTAATCCGTACGCGGACACTGACCCGCGCGTCCGCACGTGCCCCGACCCTAGCACGTGTCCGCACCCTCACCTGTGCCCTCAGCCTTGCCGTTCCCTAACCCTAATCCTAGCCCGGAACGGAAACCCACCGGCAGCCCCACACCTTAGCCTCCGCCGCACGCTAATCCTAATCCATACGCGGACACTGACCCACGCGTCTGCACGTGCCCCGACCCTAGCACGTGTTCGCACCCTCACCTGTGCCCTCAGCCTTGCCGTTCCCTAACCCTAACCCTAGCCCGGAACGGAAACCCACCGGCAGCCCCACACCTTAGCCTCCGCCGTACCCTCATCCTAATCTGTACGCGGACACTGACCCGCGCGTCCGCACATGCCCCGACCCTAGCACGTGTCCGCACCCTCAACTGTGCCCTCAGACTTGCCGTTCCCTAACCCTAACCCTAGCCCGGAACGGAAACCCACCGGCAGCCCCACACCTTAGCCCCCGCCGTACCCTCATCCTAATCCGTACGCGGACAGTGACCCGCGCGTCCGCACGTGCCCCGACCCTAGCACGTGTCCGCACCCTCACCTGTGCCCTCAGCCTTGCCGTTCCCTAACCCTAACCCTAGCCCGGAAGGGAAATCCACCGGCAGCCCCACACCTTAGCCCCCGCCGTACCCTCATCCTAATCCGTACGCGGACACTGACCCGCGCGTCCGCACGTGCCCCGACCCTAGCACGTGTCCGCCCCCTCACCTGTGCCCTCAGCCTTGCTGTTCCCTAACCCTAACCCTAGCCCAGAACGGAAACCCACCGGCAGCCCCACACCTTAGCCTCCGCCGTACCTTCATCCTAATCCGTACGCGGACACTGACCCGCGCGTCCGCACGTGCCCCGACCCTAGCACGTGTCCGCACCCTCACCTGTGCCCTCAGCCTTGCCGTTCCCTAACCCTAACCCTAGCCCGGAACGGAAACCCACAGGCAGCCCAACAGCTTAGCCTCCGCCGTACCCTCATCCTAATCCGTACGCGGACACTGACCCGCGCGTCCGCACGTGCCCCGACCCTAGCACGTGTCCGCACCCTCACCTGTGCCCTCAGCCTTGCCGTTCCCTAACCCTAACCCTAGCCCGGAACGGAAACCCACCGGCAGCCCCACAGCTTAGCCTCCGCCGTACCCTCATCCTAATCCGTACGCGGACACTGACCCGCGCGTCCGCACGTGCCCCGACCCTAGCACGTGTCCGCACCCTCACCTGTGCCCTCAGCCTTGCCGTTCCCTAACCCTAACCCTAGCCCGGAACGGAAACCCACCGGCAGCCCCACACCTTAGCCTCCGCCGTACACTCATCCTAATCCGTACGCGGACACTGGCCCGCGCGTCCGCACGTGCCCCGACCCTAGTACGTGTCCGCACCCTCACCTGTGCCCTCAGCCTTGCCGTTCATTAACCCTACCCCTAGCCCGGAACGGAAACCCACCGGCAGCTCCACACCTTAGCCTCCGCCGTACCCTCATCCTAATCCGTACGCGGACACGGACCCGCGCGTCCTCACGTGCCCCGACCCTAGCACGTGTCCGCACCCTCGCCTGTGCCCTCAGCCTTGACGTTCCCTAACCCTAACCCTAGCCCGGAACGGAAACCCACCGGCAGCACCACAGCTTAGCCTCCGCCGTACCCTCATCCTAATCCATACGCGGACACTGACCCGCGCATCCGCACGTGCCCCGACCCTAGCACGTGTCCGCACCCTCACCTGTGCCCTCAGCCTTGCCGTTCCCTAACCCTAACCCTAGCCCGGAACGGAAACCCACCGGCAGCCCCACACCTTAGCCTCCGCCGTACCCTCATCCTAATCCGTACGCGGACACTGACCCGCGCGTCCGCACGAGCCCCGACCCTAGCACGTGTCCGCGCCCTCACCTGTGCCCTCAGCCTTGCCGTTCCCTAACCCTAACCCTAGCCCGGAACGGAAACCCACCGGCAGCCCCACACCTTAGCCTCCGCCGTACCCTCATCCTAATCCGTACGCGGACACTGACCCGCGCGTCCGCACGTGCCCCGACCCTAGCACGTGTCCGCACCCTCACCTGTGCCCTCAGCCTTGCCGTTCCCTAACCCTAACCCTAGCCCGGAACGGAAACCCACCGGCAGCCCCACACCTTAGCCTCCGCCGCACGCTCATCCTAATCCATACGCGGACACTGACCCGCGCGTCTGCACGTGCCCCGACCCTAGCACGTGTTCGCACCCTCACCTGTGCCCTCAGCCTTGCCGTTCCCTAACCCTAACCCTAGCCCGGAACGGAAACCCACCGGCAGCCCCACACCTTAGCCTCCGCCGTACCCTCATCCTAATCTGTACGCGGACACTGACCCGCGCGTCCGCACGTGCCCCGACCCTAGCACGTGTCCGCACCCTCAACTGTGCCCTCAGCCTTGCCGTTCCCTAACCCTAACCCTAGCCCGGAACGGAAACCCACCGGCAGCCCCACACCTTAGCCTCCGCCGTACCCTCATCCTAATCCGTACGCGGACACTGACCCGCGCGTCCGCACGTGCCCCGACCCTAGCACGTGACCGCAACCTCACCTGTGCCCTCAGCCTTGCCGTTCCCTAACCCTAACCCTAGCCCGGAACGGAAACCCACCGGAAGCCCCACACCTTAGCCTCCGCCGTACCCTCATCCTAATCCGTACGTGGACACTGACCTGCGCGTCCGCACGTGCCCCGACCCTAGCACGTGTCCGCACCCTCACCTGTGCCCTCAGCCTTGCCGTTCCCTAACCCTAACCCTAGCCCGGAAAGGAAACCCACCGGCAGCCCCACACCTTAGCCCCCGCCGTACCCTCATCCTAATCCGTACGCGGACACTGACCCGCGCGTCCGCACGTGCCCCGACCCTAGCACGTGTCCGCCCCCTCACCTGTGCCCTCAGCCTTGCTGTTCCCTAACCCTAACCCTAGCCCAGAACGGAAACCCACCGGCAGCCCCACACCTTAGCCTCCGCCGTACCTTCATCCTAATCCGTACGCGGACACTGACCCGCGCGTCCGCACGTGCCCGGACCCTAGTACGTGTCCGCACCCTCGCCTGTGCCCTCAGCCTTGCCGTTCCTTAACCCTAACCCTAGCCCGGAACGGAAACCCACCGGCAGCTCCACACCTTAGCCTCCACCGTACCCTCATCCTAATCCGTACGCGGACACGGACCCGCGCGTCCGCACGTGCCCCGACCCTAGGACGTGTCCGCACCCTCGCCTGTGCCCTCAGCCTTGCCGTTCCCTAACCCTAACCCTAGCCCGGAACGGAAACCCACCGACAGCCCCACACCTTAGCCTCCGCCGTACCCTCATCCTAATCCGTACGCGGACACTGACCCGCGCGTCCGCACGTGCCCCGACCCTAGCACGTGTCCGCACCCTCACCTCTGCCCTCAGCCTTGCCGTTCCCTAACCCTAACCCTAGCCCGGAACGGAAACCCACCGGCAGCCCCACACCTTAGCCCCCGCCGTACCCTCATCCTAATCCGTACGCGGACACTGACCCGCGCGTCCGCACGTGCCCCGACCCTAGCACGTGTCCGCACCCTCACCTGTGCCCTCAGCCTTGCCGTTTCCTAACCCTAACCCTAGCCCGGAACGGAAACCCACCGGCAGCCCCACACCTTAGCCCCTGCCGTACCCTCATCCTAATCCGTACGTGGACACTGACCCGCGCGTCCGCACGTGCCCCGACCCTAGCACGTGTCCGCCCCCTCACCTATGCCCTCAGCCTTGCCGTTCCCTAACCCTAACCCTACCCCGGAACGGAAACCCACCGGCAGCCCCACACCTTAGCCTCCGCCATACCCTCATCCTAATCCGTACGCGGACACTGACACGCGCGTCCGCACGTGCCCCGACCCTAGCACGTGTCCGCACCCTCACCTGTGCCCTCAGCCTTGCCGTTCCCTAACCCTAACCCTAGCCCGGAACGGAAACCCACCGGCAGCCCCACACCTTAGCCTCCGCCGTACCCTCATCCTAATCCGTACGCGGACACTGACCCGCGCGTCCGCACGTGCCCCGACCCTAGCACGTGTCCGCACCCTCACCTGTGCCCTCAGCCTTGCCGTTCCCTAACCCTAACCCTAGCCCGGAACGGAAACCCACCGGCAGCCCCACACCTTAGCCCCCGCCGTACCCTCATCCTAATCCGTACGCGGACACTGACGCGCGCGTCCGCACGTGCCCCGACCCTAGCACGTGTCCGCACCCTCACCTGTGCCCTCAGCCTTGCCGTTCCCTAACCCTAACCCTAGCCCGGAACGGAAACCCACCGGCAGCCCCACACCTTAGCCTCCGCCGTACCCTCATCCTAATCCGTACGCGGACACTGACCCGCGCGTCCGCACGTGCCCCGACCCTAGCACGTGTCCGCACCCTCACCTGTGCCCTCAGCCTTGCCGTTCCCTAACCCTAACCCTAGCCCGGAACGGAAACCCACCGGCAGCCCCACACCTTAGCCTCCGCCGTACCCTCATCCTAATCCGTACGCGGACACTGACCCGCGCGTCCGCACGTGCCCCGACCCTAGCACGTGTCCGCACCCTCACCTGTGCCCTCAGCCTTGCCGTTCCCTAACCCTAACCCTAGCCCGGAACGGAAACCCACCGGCAGCCCCACACCTTAGCCTCCACCGTACCCTCATCCTAATCCGTACGCGGACACTGACCCCCGCGTCCGCACGTACCCCGACCCTATCACGTGTCCGCACCCTCACCTGTGCCCTCAGCCTTGCCGTTCCCTAACCCTAACTCTAGCCCAGAACGGAAACCCACCAGCAGCCCCACACCTTAGCCTCCGCCGTACCCTCATCCTAATCCGTACGCGGACACTGACCCGCGCGTCCGCACGTGCCCCGAACCGAACACGTGTCCGCACCCTCACCTGTGGCCTCAGCCTTGCCGTTCCCTAACCCTAACCCTAGCCCGGAAGGGAAACCCACCGGCAGCCCCACACCTTAGCCTCCACCGTACCCTCATCCTAATCCGTACGCGGACACTGACCCGCGCGTCCGCACGTGCCCCAACCCTAGGACGTGTCCGCACCCTCACCTGTGGCCTCAGCCTTGCCGTTCCCTAACACTAACCCTAGCCCGGAACGGAAACCCACCGGCAGCACCACACCTTAGCCTCCGCCGTACCCTCATCCTAATCCGTACGCGGACACTGACCCGCGCGTCCGCACGTGCCCCGACCCTAGCACGTGTCCGCACCCTCACCTGTGCCCTCAGCCTTGCCGTTCCCTAACCCTAACCCTAGCCCGAAACGGAAACCCACCGGCAGCCCCACACCTTAGCCTCCACCGTACGCTCATCCTAATCCGTACGCGGACACTGACCCGCGCGTCCTCACGTGCCCCGACACTAGCACGTGTCCGCACCCTGACCTGTGCCCTCAGCCTTGCCGTTCCCTAACCCTAACCCTAGCCCGGAACGGAAACCCACCGGCAGCCCCACACCTTAGCCTCCGCCGTACCCTCATGCTAATCCGTACGCGGACACTGACCCGCGCATCCGCACGTGCCCCGACCCTAGCACGTGTCCGCACCCTCACCTGTGCCCTCAGCCTTGCCGTTCCCTAACCCTAACCCTAGCCCGGAACGGAAACCCACCGGCAGCCCCACACCTTAGCCTCCGCCTTACCCTCAACCTAATCCGTACGCGGACACTGACCCGCGCGTCCGCACGTGCCCCGACCCTAGCACGTGTCCGCACCCTCACCTGTGCCCTCAGCCTTGCCGTTCCCTAACCCTAACCCTAGCCCGGAACGGAAACCCACCGGCAGCCCCACACCTTAGCCTCCGCCTTACCCTCATCCTAATCCGTACGCGGACACTGACCCGCGCGTCCGCACGTGCCCCGACCCTAGCACGTGTCCGCACCCTCGCCTGTGCCCTCAGCCTTGCCGTTCCCTAACCCTAACCCTAGCCCAGAACGGAAACCCACCGGCAGCACCACAGCTTAGCCTCCGCCGTACCCTCATCCTAATCCATACGCGGACACTGACCCGCGCATCCGCACGTGCCCCGACCCTAGCACGTGTCCGCACCCTCACCTGTGCCCTCAGCCTTGCCGTTCCCTAACCCTAACCCTAGCCCGGAACGGAAACCCACCGGCAGCCCCACACCTTAGCCTCCGCCGTACCCTCATCCTAATCCGTACGCGGACACTGACCCGCGGGTCCGCACGAGCCCTGACCCTAGCACGTGTCCGCGCCCTCACCTGTGCCCTCAGCCTTGCCGTTCCCTAACCCTAACCCTAGCCCGGAACGGAAACCCACCGGCAGCCCCACACCTTAGCCTCCGCCGTACCCTCATCCTAATCCGTACGCGGACACTGACCCGCGCGTCCGCACGTGCCCCGACCCTAGCACGTGTCCGCACCCTCACCTGTGCCCTCAGCCTTGCCGTTCCCTAACCCTAATCCTAGCCCGGAACGGAAACCCACCGGCAGCCCCACACCTTAGCCTCCGCCGCACGCTCATCCTAATCCATACGCGGACACTGACCCGCGCGTCTGCACGTGCCCCGACCCTAGCACGTGTTCGCACCCTCACCTGTGCCCTCAGCCTTGCCGTTCCCTAACCCTAACCCTAGCCCGGAACGGAAACCCACCGGCAGCCCCACACCTTAGCCTCCGCCGTACCCTCATCCTAATCTGTACGCGGACACTGACCCGCGCGTCCGCACGTGCCTCGACCCTAGCACGTGTCCGCACCCTCAACTGTGCCCTCAGCCTTGCCGTTCCCTAACCCTAACCCTAGCCCGGAACGGAAACCCACCGGCAGCCCCACACCTTAGCCTCCGCCGTACCCTCATCCTAATCCGTACGCGGACACTGACCCGCGCGTCCGCACGTGCCCCGACCCTAGAACGTGACCGCACCCTCACCTGTGCCCTCAGCCTTGCCGTTCCCTAACCCTAACCCTAGCCCGGAACGGAAACCCACCGGAAGCCCCACACCTTAGCCTCCGCCGTACCCTCATCCTAATCCGTACGCGGACACTGACCTGCGCGTCCGCACGTGCCCCGACCCTAGCACGTGTCCGCACCCTCACCTGTGCCCTCAGCCTTGCCGTTCCCTAACCCTAACCCTAGCCCGGAAAGGAAACCCACCGGCAGCCCCACACCTTACCCCCGCCGTACCCTCTTCCTAATCCGTACGCGGACAGTGACCCGCGCGTCCGCACGTGCCCCGACCCTAGCACGTGTCCGCACCCTCACCTGTGCCCTCAGCCTTGCCGTTCTCTAACCCTAAACCTAGCCCGGAACGGAAACCCACCGGCAGCCCCACACCTTAGCCCCCGCCGTACCCTCATCCTAATCCGTACGCGGACACTGACCCGCGCGTCCGCACGTGCCCCGACCCTAGCACGTGTCCGCCCCCTCACCTGTGCCCTCAGCCTTGCTGTTCCCTAACCCTAACCCTAGCCCAGAACGGAAACCCACCGGCAGCCCCACACCTTAGCCTCCGCCGTACCTTCATCCTAATCCGTACGCGGACACTGACCCGCGCGTCCGCACGTGCCCCGACCCTAGCACGTGTCCGCACCCTCACCTGTGCCCTCAGCCTTGCCGTTCCCTAACCCTAACCCTAGCCCGGAACGGAAACCCACCGGCAGCCCAACAGCTTAGCCTCCGCCGTACCCTCATCCTAATCCGTACGCGGACACTGACCCGCGCGTCCGCACGTGCCCCGACCCTAGCACGTGTCCGCACCCTCACCTGTGCCCTCAGCCTTGCCGTTCCCTAACCCTAACCCTAGCCCGGAACGGAAACCCCCCGGCAGCTCCACACCTTAGCCTCCACCGTACCCTCATCCTAATCCGTACGCGGACACGGACCCGCGCGTCCGCACGTGCCCCGACCCTAGGACGTGTCCGCACCCTCGCCTGTGCCCTCAGCCTTGCCGTTCCCTAACCCTAACCCTAGCCCGGAACGGAAACCCACCGACAGCCCCACACCTTAGCCTCCGCCGTACCCTCATCCTAATCCATACGCGGACACTGACCCGCGCGTCCGCACGTGCCCCGACCCTAGCACGTGTCCGCACCCTCACCTGTGCCCTCAGCCTTGCCGTTCCCTAACCCTAACCCTAGCCCGGAACGGAAAACCACCGGCAGCCCCACACCTTAGCCCCCGCCGTACCCTCATCCTAATCCGTACGCGGACACTGACCCGCGCGTCCGCACGTGCCCCGACCCTAGCACGTGTCCGCACCCTCACCTGTGCCCTCAGCCTTGCCGTTCCCTAACCCTAACCCTAGCCCGGAACGGAAACCCACGGGCAGCCCCACACCTTAGCCCCCGCCGTACCCTCATCCTAATCCGTACGTGGACACTGACCCGCGCGTCCGCACGTGCCCCGACCCTACAACGTGTCCGCCCCCTCACCTATGCCCTCAGCCTTGCCGTTCCCTAACCCTAACCCTACCCCGGAACGGAAACCCACCGGCAGCCCCACACCTTAGCCTCCGCCATACCCTCATCCTAATCCGTACGCGGACACTGACACGCGCGTCCGCACGTGCCCCGACCCTAGCACGTGTCCGCACCCTCACCTGTGCCCTCAGCCTTGCCGTTCCCTAACCCTAACCCTAGCCCGGAACGGAAACCCACCGGCAGCCCGACACCTTAGCCTCCGCCGTACCCTCATCCTAATCCGTACGCGGACACTGACCCGCTCGTCCGCACGTGCCCCGACCCTAGCACGTGTCCGCACCCTCACCTGTGCCCTCAGCCTTGCCGTTCCCTAACCCTAACCCTAGCCCGGAACGGAAACCCACCGGCAGCCCCACACCTTAGCCCTCGCCGTACCCTCATCCTAATCCGTACGCGGACACTGACCCGCGCGTCCGCACGTGCCCCGACCCTAGCACGTGTCCGCACCCTCACCTGTGCCCTCAGCCTTGCCGTTCCCTAACCCTAACCCTAGCCCGGAACGGAAACCCACCGGCAGCCCCACACCTTAGCCTCCGCCGTACCCTCATCCTAATCCGTACACGGACACTGACCCGCGCGTCCGCACGTGCCCCGACCCTAGCACGTGTCCGCACCCTCACCTGTGCCCTCAGCCTTGCCGTTCCCTAACCCTAACCCTAGCCCGGAACGGAAACCCACCGGCAGCCCCACACCTTAGCCTCCGCCGTACCCTCATCCTAATCCGTACGCGGACACTGACCCGCGCGTCCGCACGTGCCCCGACCCTAGCACGTGTCCGCACCCTCACCTGTGCCCTCAGCCTTGCCGTTCCCTAACCCTAACCCTAGCCCGGAACGGAAACCCACCGGCAGCCCCACACCTTAGCCTCCGCCGTACCCTCATCCTAATCCGTACGCGGACACTGACCCCCGCGTCCGCACGTACCCCGACCCTATCACGTGTTCGCACCCTCACCTGTGCCCTCAGCCTTGCCGTTCCCTAACCCTAACTCTAGCCCAGAACGGAAACCCACCAGCAGCCCCACACCTTAGCCTCCGCCGTACCCTCATCCTAATCCGTACGCGGACACTGACCCGCGCGTCCGCACGTGCCCCGAACCGAACACGTGTCCGCACCCTCACCTGTGGCCTCAGCCTTGCCGTTCCCTAACCCTAACCCTAGCCCGGAAGGGAAACCCACCGGCAGCCCCACACCTTAGCCTCCACCGTACCCTCATCCTAATCCGTACGCGGACACTGACCCGCGCGTCCGCACGTGCCCCAACCCTAGCACGTGTCCGCACCCTCACCTGTGGCCTCAGCCTTGCCGTTCCCTAACACTAACCCTAGCCCGGAACGGAAACCCACCGGCAGCACCACACCTTAGCCTCCGCCGTACCCTCATCCTAATCCGTACGTGGACACTGACCCGCGCGTCCGCACGTGCCCCGACCCTAGCACGTGTCCGCACCCTCACCTGTGCCCTCAGCCTTGCCGTTCCCTAACCCTAACCCTAGCCCGGAACGGAAACCCACCGGCAGCCCCACACCTTAGCCTCCACCGTACCCTCATCCTAATCCGTACGCGGACACTGACCCGCGCGTCCTCACGTGCCCTGACACTAGCACGTGTCCGCACCCTGACCTGTGCCCTCAGCCTTGCCGTTCCCTAACCCTAACCCTAGCCCGGAACGGAAACCCACCGGCAGCCCCACACCTTAGCCTCCGCCGTACCCTCATGCTAATCCGTACGCGGACACTGACCCGCGCGTCCGCACGTGCCCCGACCCTAGCACGTGTCCGCACCCTCACCTGTGCCCTCAGCCTTGCCGTTCCCTAACCCTAACCCTAGCCCGGAACGGAAACCCACCGGCAGCCCCACACCTTAGCCTCCGCCTTACCCTCATCCTAATCCGTACGCGGACACTGACCCGTGCGTCCACACGTGCCCCGACCCTAGCACGTGTCCGCACCCTCACCTGTGCCCTCAGCCTTGCCGTTCCCTAACCCTAACTCTAGCCCGGAACGGAAACCCACCAGCAGCCCCACACCTTAGCCTCCGCCGTACCCTCATCCTAATCCGTACGCGGACACTGACCCGCGCGTCCGCACGTGCCCCGAACCGAACACGTGTCCGCACCCTCACCTGTGGCCTCAGCCTTGCCGTTCCCTAACCCTAACCCTAGCCCGGAAGGGAAACCCACCGGCAGCCCCACACCTTAGCCTCCACCGTACCCTCATCCTAATCCGTACGCGGACACTGACCCGCGCGTCCGCACGTGCCCCGACCCTAGCACGTGTCTGCACCCTCACCTGTGGCCTCAGCCTTGCCGTTCCCTAACACTAACCCTAGCCCGGAACGGAAACCCACCGGCAGCACCACACTTTAGCCTCCGCCGTACCCTCATCCTAATCCGTACGCGGACACTGACCCGCGCGTCCGCACGTGCCCCGACCCTAGCACGTGTCCGCACCCTCACCTGTGCCCTCAGACTTGCCGTTCCCTAACCCTAACCCTAGCCCGGAACGGAAACCCACCGGCAGCCCCACACCTTAGCCTCCACCGTACCCTCATCCTAATCCGTACGCGGACACTGACCCGCGCGTCCTCACGTGCCCCGACCCTAGCACGTGTCCGCACCCTGACCTGTGCCCTCAGCCTTGCCGTTCCCTAACCCTAACCCTAGCCCGGAACGGAAACCCACCGGCAGCCCCACACCTTAGCCTCCGCCGTACCCTCATCCTAATCCGTACGCGGACACTGACCCGCGCGTCCGCACGTGCCCCGACCGTAGCACGTGTCCGCACCCTCACCTGTGCCCTCAGCCTTGCCGTTCCCTAACCCTAACCCTAGCCCGGAACGGAAACCCACCGGCAGCCCCACACCTTAGCCTCCGCCTTACCCTCATCCTAATCCGTACGCGGACACTGACCCGCGCGTCCGCACGTGCCCCGACCCTAGCACGTGTCCGCACCCTCACCTGTGCCCTCAGGCTTGCCGTTCCCTAACCCTAACTCTAGCCCGGAACGGAAACCCACCGGCAGCCCCACACCTTAGCCTCCGCCGTACCCTCATCCTAATCCGTACGCGGACACTGACCCGCGCGTCCGCACATGCCCCGAACCGAACACGTGTCCGCACCCTCACCTGTGGCCTCAGCCTTGCCGTTCCCTAACCCTAACCCTAGCCCGGAAGGGAAAACCACCGGCAGCCCCACACCTTAGCCTCCGCCGTACCCTCATCCTAATCCGTACGCGGACAGTGACCCGCGCGTCCGCACGTGCCCCGACCCTAGCACGTGTCCGCACCCTCACCTGTGGCCTCAGCCTTGCCGTTCCCTAACACTAACCCTAGCCCGGAACGGAAACCCACCGGCAGCCCCACACCTTAGCCTCCGCCGTACCCTCATCCTAATCCGTATGCGGACACTGACCCGCGCGTCCGCACGTGCCCCGACCCTAGCACGTGTCCGCACCCTCACCTGTGCCCTCAGCCTTGCCGTTCCGTAACCCTAACCCTAGCCCGGAACGGAAACCCACCGGCAGCCCCACACCTTAGCCTCCACCGTACCCTCATCCTAATCCGTACGCGGACACTGACCCGCGCGTCCTCACGTGCCCCGACCCTAGCACGTGTCCGCACCCTGACCTGTGCCCTCAGCCTTGCCGTTCCCTAACCCTAACCCTAGACCGGAACGGAAACCCACCGGCAGCCCCACACCTTAGCCTCCGCCGTACCCTCATCCTAATCCGTACGCGGACACTGACCCGCGCGTCCGCACGTGCCCCGACCCTAGCACGTGTCCGCACCCTCACCTTTGCCCTCAGCCTTGCCGTTCCCTAACCCTAACCCTAGCCCGGAACGGAAACCCACCGGCAGCCCCACACCTTAGCCTCCGCCTTACCCTCATCCTAATCCGTACGCGGACACTGACCCGCGCGTCCGCACGTGCCCCGACCCTAGCACGTGTCCGCACCCTCACCTGTGCCCTCAGGCTTGCCGTTCCCTAACCCTAACTCTAGCCCGGAACGGAAACCCACCGGCAGCCCCACACCTTAGCCTCCGCCGTACCCTCATCCTAATCCGTACGCGGACACTGACCCGCGCGTCCGCACGTGCCCCGAACCGAACACGTGTCCGCACCCTCACCTGTGGCCTCAGCCTTGCCGTTCCCTAACCCTAACCCTAGCCTGGAAGGGAAACCCACCGGCAGCCCCACACCTTAGCCTCCGCCGTACCCTCATCCTAATCCGTACGCGGACAGTGACCCGCGCGTCCGCACGTGCCCCGACCCTAGCACGTGTCCGCACCCTCACCTGTGGCCTCAGCCTTGCCGTTCCCTAACACTAACCCTAGCCCGGAACGGAAACCCACCGGCAGCCCCACACCTTAGCCTCCGCCGTACCCTCATCCTAATCCGTACGCGGACACTGACCCGCGCGTCCGCACGTGCCCCGACCCTAGCACGTGTCCGCACCCTCACCTGTGCCCTCAGCCTTGCCGTTCCGTAACCCTAACCCTAGCCCGGAACGGAAACCCACCGGCAGCCCCACACCTTAGCCTCCACCGTACCCTCATCCTAATCCGTACGCGGACACTGACCCGCGCGTCCTCACGTGCCCCGACCCTAGCACGTGTCCGCACCCTGACCTGTGCCCTCAGCCTTGCCGTTCCCTAACCCTAACCCTAGACCGGAACGGAAACCCACCGGCAGCCCCACACCTTAGCCTCCGCCGTACCCTCATCCTAATCCGTACGCGGACACTGACCCGCGCGTCCGCACGTGCCCCGACCCTAGCACGTGTCCGCACCCTCACCTGTGCCCTCAGCCTTGCCGTTCCCTAACCCTAACCCTAGCCCGGAACGGAAACCCACCAGCAGCCCCACACCTTAGCCTCCGCCTTACCCTCATCCTAATCCGTACGCGGACACTGACCCGCGCGTCCGCACGTGCCCCGAACCTAACACGTGTCCGCACCCTCACCTGTGGCCTCAGCCTTGCCGTTCCCTAACCCTAACCCTAGCCCGGAAGGGAAACCCACCGGCAGCCCCACACCTTAGCCTCCGCCGGACCCTCATCCTAATCCGTACGCGGACACTGACCCGCGCGTCCCCCGTGCACCGACCCTAGCACGTGTCCGCACCCTCACCTGTGGCCTCAGCCTTGCCGTTCCCTAACACTAACCCTAGCACGGAACGGAAACCCACCGGGAGCACCACACCTTAGCCTCCGCCGTACCCTCATCCTAATCCGTACGCGGACACTGACTCGCGCGTCCGCACGTGCCCCGACCCTAGCACGTGTCCGCACCCTCACCTGTGCCCTCAGCCTTGCCGTTCCCTAACCCTAACCCTAGCCCGGAACGGAAACCCACCGGCAGCCCCACACCTTAGCGTCCACCGTACCCTCATCCTAATCCGTACGCGGACACTGACCCGCGCGTCCTCACGTGCCCCGACCCTAGCACGTGTCCGCACCCTGACCTGTGCCCTCAGCCTTGCCGTTCCCTAATCCTAACCCTAGACCGGAACGGAAACCCACCGGCAGCCCCACACCTTAGCCTCCGCCGTACCCTCATCCTACTCCGTACGCGGACACTGACCCACGCGTCCGCACGTGCCCCGACCCTAGCACGTGTCCGCACCCTCACCTGTGCCCTCAGCCTTGCCGTTCCCTAACCCTAACCCTAGCCCGGAACGGAAACCCACCGGCAGCCCCACACCTTAGCCTCTGCCGTACCCTCATCCTAATCCATACGCGGACACTGACCCGCGCGTCCGCACGTGCCCCGACCCTAGCACGTGTCCGCACCCTCACCTGTGCCCTCAGCCTTGCCGTTCCCTAACCCTAACCCTAGCCCGGAACGGAAACCCACCGGCAGCCCCACACCTTAGCCTCCGCCGTACCCTCATCCTAATCCGTACGCGGACACTGACCCGCGCATCCGCACGTGCCCCGACCCTAGCACGTGTCCGCACCCTCACCTGTGCCCTCAGCCTTGCCGTTCCCTAACCCTAACCCTAGCCCGGAACGGAAACCCACCGGAAGCCCCACACCTTAGCCTCCGCCGTACCCTCATCCTAATCCGTACGCGGACACTGAACCGCGCGTCCGCACGTGCCCCGACCGTAGCACGTGTCCGCACCCTCACCTGTGCCCTCAGCCTTGCCGTTCCCTAACCCTAACCCTAGCCCGGAACGGAAACCCACCGGCAGCCCCACACCTTAGCCCCCGCCGTACCCTCATCCTAATCCGTACGCGGACACTGACCCGCGCGTCCGCACGTGCCCCAACTCTAGCACGTGTCCGCACCCTCACCTGTGCCCTCAGCCTTGCCGTTCCCTAACTCTAACCCTAGCCCGGAACGGAAACCCACCGGCAGCCCCACACCTGAGCCCCCGCCGTACCCTCATCCTAATCCGTACGCGGACACTGACACGCGCGTCCGCACGTGCCCCGACCCTAGCACGTGTCCGCCCCCTCACCTGTGCCCTCAGCCTTGCCGTTCCCTAACCCTAACCCTAGCCCGGAACGGAAACCCACCGGCAGCCCCACACCTTAGCCTCCGCCGTACCCTCATCCTAATCCGTACGCGGACACTGACACACGCGTCCGCACGTGCCCCGTCCCTAGCACGTGTCCGCACCCTCACCTGTGCCCTCAGCCTTGCCGTTCCCTAACCCTAACCCTAGCCCGGAAGGGAAAACCACCGGCAGCCCCACACCTTAGCCTCCGCCGTACCCTCATCCTAATCCGTACGCGGACACTGACCCGCGCGTCCGCACGTGCCCCGACCCTAGCACGTGTCCGCACCCTCACCTGTGCCCTCAGCCTTGCCGTTCCCTAACCCTAACCCTAGCCCCGAACGGAAACCCACCGGCAGCCCCACACCTTCGCCTCCGCCGTACCCTCATCCTAATCCGTACGCGGACACTGACCCGCGCGTCCGCACATGCCCCGACCCTAGCACGTGTCCGCACCCTCACCTGTGCCCTCAGCCTTGCCGTTCCCTAACCCTAACCCTAGCCCGGAACGGAAACCCACCGGCAGCCCCACACCTTAGCCTCCGCCGTACCCTCATCCTAATCCGTACGCGGACACTGACCCGCGCGTCCGCACGTGCCCCGACCCTAGCACGTGACCGCACCCTCACCTGTGCCCTCAGCCTTGCCGTTCCCTAACCCTAACCCTAGCCCGGAACGGAAACCCACCGGAAGCCCCACACCTTAGCCTCCGCCGTACCCTCATCCTAATCCGTACGCGGACACTGACCCGCGCGTCCGCACGTGCCCCGACCCTAGCACGTGTCCGCACCCTCACCTGTGCCCTCAGCCTTGCCGTTCCCTAACCCTAACCCTAGCCCGGAACGGAAACCCACCGGCAGCCCCACACTTTAGCCTCCGCCGTACCCTCATCCTAATCCGTACGCGGACACTGACCCGCGGGTCCGCACGAGCCCCGACCCTAGCACGTGTCCGCGCCCTCACCTGTGCCCTCAGCCTTGCCGTTCCCTCATCCTAATCCGTACGCGGACACTGACCCGCGCGTCCGCACGTGCCCCGACCCTAGCACGTGTCCGCACCCTCACCTGTGCCCTCAGCCTTGCCGTTCCCTAACCCTAACCCTAGCCCGGAACGGAAACCCACCGGCAGCCCCACACCTTAGCCTCCGCCGTACCCTCATCCTAATCCGTAGGCGGACACTGACCCGCGGGTCCGCACGAGCCCCGACCCTAGCACGTGTCCACGCCCTCACCTGTGCCCTCAGCCTTGCCGTTCCCTAACCCTAACCCTAGCCCAGAACGGAAACCCACCGGCAGCCCCACACCTTAGCCTCCGCCGTACCCTCATCCTAATCCGTACGCGGACACTGACCCGCACGTCCGCACGTGCCCCGACCCTAGCATGTGTCCGCACCCTCACCTGTGCCCTCAGCCTTGCCGTTCCCTAACCCTAATCCTAGCCCGGAACGGAAACCCACCGGCAGCCCCACACCTTAGCCTCCGCCGCACGCTCATCCTAATCCATACGCGGACACTGACCCGCGCGTCTGCACGTGCCCCGACCCTAGCACGTGTTCGCACCCTCACCTGTGCCCTCAGCCTTGCCGTTCCCTAACCCTAACCCTAGCCCGGAACGGAAACCCACCGGCAGCCCCACACCTTAGCCTCCGCCGTACCCTCATCCTAATCTGTACGCGGACACTGACCCGCGCGTCCGCACGTGCCCTGACCCTAGCACGTGTCCGCACCCTCAACTGTGCCCTCAGCCTTGCCGTTCCCTAACCCTAACCCTAGCCCGGAACGGAAACCCACCGGCAGCCCCACACCTTAGCCTCCGCCGTACCCTCATCCTAATCCGTACGCGGACACTGACCCGCGCGTCCGCACGTGCCCCGACCCTAGCACGTGACCGCACCCTCACCTGTGCCCTCAGCCTTGCCGTTCCCTAACCCTAACCCTAGCCCGGAACGGAAACCCACCGGAAGCCCCACACCTTAGCCTCTGCCGTACCCTCATCCTAATCCGTACGCGGACACTGACCTGCGCGTCCGCACGTGCCCCGACCCTAGCACGTGTCCGCACCCTCACCTGTGCCCTCAGCCTTGCCGTTCCCTAACCCTAACCCTAGCCCGGAAAGGAAACCCACCGGCAGCCCCACACCTTAGCCCCCGCCGTACCCTCATCCTAATCCGTACGCGGACAGTGACCCGCGCGTCCGCACGTGCCCCGACCCTAGCACGTGTCCGCACCCTCACCTGTGCCCTCAGCCTTGCCGTTCCCTAACCCTAACCCTAGCCCGGAAGGGAAACCCACCGGCAGCCCCACACCTTAGCCCCCGCCGTACCCTCATCCTAATCCGTACGCGGACACTGACCCGCGCGTCCGCACGTGCCCCGACCCTAGCACGTGTCCGCCCCCTCACCTGTGCCCTCAGCCTTGCTGTTCCCTAACCCTAACCCTAGCCCAGAACGGAAACCCACCGGCAGCCCCACACCTTAGCCTCCGCCGTACCTTCATCCTAATCCGTACGCGGACACTGACCCGCGCGTCCGCACGTGCCCCGACCCTAGCACGTGTCCGCACCCTCACCTGTGCCCTCAGCCTTGCCGTTCCCTAACCCTAACCCTAGCCCGGAACGGAAACCCACCGGCAGCCCAACAGCTTAGCCTCCGCCGTACCCTCATCCTAATCCGTACGCGGACACTGACCCACGCGTCCGCACGTGCCCCGACCCTAGCACGTGTCCGCACCCTCACCTGTGCCCTCAGCCTTGCCGTTCCCTAACCCTAACCCTAGCCCGGAACGGAAACCCACCGGCAGCCCCACAGCTTAGCCTCCGCCGTACCCTCATCCTAATCCGTACGCGGACACTGACCCGCGCGTCCGCACGTGCCCCGACCCTAGCACGTGTCCGCACCCTCACCTGTGCCCTCAGCCTTGCCGTTCCCTAACCCTAACACTAGCCCGGATCGGAAACCCACCGGCAGCCCCACACCTTAGCCTCCGCCGTACACTCATCCTAATCCGTACGCGGACACTGACCCGCGCGTCCGCACGTGCCCCGACCCTAGTACGTGTCCGCACCCTCACCTGTGCCCTCAGCCTTGCCGTTCCTTAACCCTAACCCTAGCCCGGAACGGAAACCCACCGGCAGCTCCACACCTTAGCCTCCGCCATACCCTCATCCTAATCCGTACGCGGACACTGACACGCGCGTCCGCACGTGCCCCGACCCTAGCACGTGTCCGCACCCTCACCTGTGCCCTCAGCCTTGCCGTTCCCTAACCCTAACCCTAGTCCGGAACGGAAACCCACCGGCAGCCCCACACCTTAGCCTCCGCCGTACCCTCATCCTAATCCGTACGCGAACACTGACCCGCGCGTCCGCACGTGCCCCGACCCTAGCACGTGTCCGCACCCTCACCTGTGCCCTCAGCCTTGCCGTTCCCTAACCCTAACCCTAGCCCGGAACGGAAACCCACCGGCAGCCCCACACCTTAGCCCCCGCCGTACCCTCATCCTAATCCGTACGCGGACACTGACCCGCGCGTCCGCACGTGCCCCGACCCTACAACGTTTCCGCACCCTCACCTGTGCCCTCAGCCTTGCCGTTCCCTAACCCTAACCCTAGCCCGGAACGGAAACCCACCGGCAGCCCCACACCTTAGCCTCCGCCGTACCCTCATCCTAATCCGTAGGCGGACACTGACCCGCGCGTCCGCACGTGCCCCGACCCTAGCACGTGTCCGCACCCTCACCTGTGCCCTCAGCCTTGCCGTTCCCTAACCCTAACCCTAGCCCGGAACGGAAACCCACCGGCAGCCCCACACCTTAGCCTCCGCCGTACCCTCATCCTAATCCGTACGCGGACACTGACCCGCGCGTCCGCACGTGCCCCGACCCTAGCACATGTCCGCACCCTCACCTGTGCCCTCAGCCTTGCCGTTCCCTAACCCTAACCCTAGCCCGGAACGGAAACCCACCGGCAGCCCCACACCTTAGCCTCCGCCGTACCCTCATCCTAATCTGTACGCGGACACTGGCCCGCGCGTCCGCACGTGCCCTGACCCTAGCACGTGTCCGCACCCTCAACTGTGCCCTCAGCCTTGCCGTTCCCTAACCCTAACCCTAGCCCGGAACGGAAACCCACCGGCAGCCCCACACCTTAGCCTCCGCCGTACCCTCATCCTAATCCGTACGCGGACACTGACCCGCGCGTCCGCACGTGCCCGGACCCTAGCACGTGACCGCACCCTCACCTGTGCCCTCAGCCTTGCCGTTCCCTAACCCTAACCCTAGCCCGGAACGGAAACCCACCGGAAGCCCCACACCTTAGCCTCTGCCGTACCCTCATCCTAATCCGTACGCGGACACTGACCTGCGCGTCCGCACGTGCCCCGACCCTAGCACGTGTCCGCACCCTCACCTGTGCCCTCAGCCTTGCCGTTCCCTAACCCTAACCCTAGCCCGGAAAGGAAACCCACCGGCAGCCCCACACCTTAGCCCCCGCCGTACCCTCATCCTAATCCGTACGCGGACAGTGACCCGCGCGTCCGCACGTGCCCCGACCCTAGCACGTGTCCGCACCCTCACCTGTGCCCTCAGCCTTGCCGTTCCCTAACCCTAACCCTAGCCCGGAAGGGAAACCCACCGGCAGCCCCACACCTTAGCCCCCGCCGTACCCTCATCCTAATCCGTACGCGGACACTGACCCGCGCGTCCGCACGTGCCCCGACCCTAGCACGTGTCCGCCCCCTCACCTGTGCCCTCAGCCTTGCTGTTCCCTAACCCTAACCCTAGCCCAGAACGAAAACCCACCGGCAGCCCCACACCTTAGCCTCCGCCGTACCTTCATCCTAATCCGTACGCGGACACTGACCCGCGCGTCCGCACGTGCCCCGACCCTAGCACGTGTCCGCACCCTCACCTGTGCCCTCAGCCTTGCCGTTCCCTAACCCTAACCCTAGCCCGGAACGGAAACCCACCGGCAGCCCAACAGCTTAGCCTCCGCCGTACCCTCATCCTAATCCGTACGCGGACACTGACCCACGCGTCCGCACGTGCCCCGACCCTAGCACGTGTCCGCACCCTCACCTGTGCCCTCAGCCTTGCCGTTCCCTAACCCTAACCCTAGCCCGGAACGGAAACCCACCGGCAGCCCCACAGCTTAGCCTCCGCCGTACCCTCATCCTAATCCGTACGCGGACACTGACCCGCGCGTCCGCACGTGCCCCGACCCTAGCACGTGTCCGCACCCTCACCTGTGCCCTCAGCCTTGCCGTTCCCTAACCCTAACACTAGCCCGGATCGGAAACCCACCGGCAGCCCCACACCTTAGCCTCCGCCGTACCCACATCCTAATCCGTACGCGAACACTGACCCGCGCGTCCGCACGTGCCCCGACCCTAGCACGTGTCCGCACCCTCACCTGTGCCCTCAGCCTTGCCGTTCCCTAACCCTAACCCTAGCCCGGAACGGAAACCCACCGGCAGCCCCACACCTTAGCCCCCGCCGTACCCTCATCCTAATCCGTACGCGGACACTGACCCGCGCGTCCGCACGTGCCCCGACCCTACAACGTGTCCGCACCCTCACCTGTGCCCTCAGCCTTGCCGTTCCCTAACCCTAACCCTAGCCCGGAACGGAAACCCACCGGCAGCCCCACACCTTAGCCTCCGCCGTACCCTCATCCTAATCCGTAGGCGGACACTGACCCGCGCGTCCGCACGTGCCCCGACCCTAGCACGTGTCCGCACCCTCACCTGTGCCCTCAGCCTTGCCGTTCCCTAACCCTAACCCTAGCCCGGAACGGAAACCCACCGGCAGCCCCACACCTTAGCCTCCGCCGTACCCTCATCCTAATCCGTACGCGGACACTGACCCGCGCGTCCGCACGTGCCCCGACCCTAGCACGTGTCCGCACCCTCACCTGTGCCCTCAGCCTTGCCGTTCCCTAACCCTAACCCTAGCCCGGAACGGAAACCCACCGGCAGCCCCACACCTTAGCCTCCGCCGTACCCTCATCCTAATCCGTACGCGGACACTGACCCGCGCGTCGGCACGTACCCCGACCCTATCACGTGTCCGCACCCTCACCTGTGCCCTCAGCCTTGCCGTTCCCTAACCCTAACTCTAGCCCGGAACGGAAACCCACCAGCAGCCCCACACCTTAGCCTCCGCCGTACCCTCATCCTAATCCGTACGCGGACACTGACCCGCGCGTCCGCACGTGCCCCGAACCGAACACGTGTCCGCACCCTCACCTGTGGCCTCAGCCTTGCCGTTCCCTAACCCTAACCCTAGCCCGGAAGGGAAACCCACCGGCAGCCCCACACCTTAGCCTCCACCGTACCCTCATCCTAATCCGTACGCGGACACTGACCCGCGCGTCCGCACGTGCCCCAACCCTAGCACGTGTCCGCACCCTCACCTGTGGCCTCAGCCTTGCCGTTCCCTAACACTAACCCTAGCCCGGAACGGAAACCCACCGGCAGCACCACACCTTAGCCTCCGCCGTACCCTCATCCTAATCCGTACGCGGACACTGACCCGCGCGTCCGCACGTGCCCCGACCCTAGCACGTGTCCGCACCCTCACCTGTGCCCTCAGCCTTGCCGTTCCCTAACCCTAACCCTAGCCCGGAACGGAAACCCACCGGCAGCCCCACACCTTAGCCTCCACCGTACCCTCATCCTAATCCGTACGCGGACACTGACCCGCGCGTCCTCACGTGCCCCGACACTAGCACGTGTCCGCACCCTGACCTGTGCCCTCAGCCTTGCCGTTCCCTAACCCTAACCCTAGCCCGGAACGGAAACCCACCGGCAGCCCCACACCTTAGCCTCCGCCGTACCCTCATGCTAATCCGTACGCGGACACTGACCCGCGCGTCCGCACGTGCCCCGACCCTAGCACGTGTCCGCACCCTCACCTGTGCCCTCAGCCTTGCCGTTCCCTAACCCTAACCCTAGCCCGGAACGGAAACCCACCGGCAGCACCACACCTTAGCCTCCGCCTTACCCTCATCCTAATCCGTACGCAGACACTGACCCGCGCGTCCGCACGTGCCCCGACCCTAGCACGTGTCCGCACCCTCACCTGTGCCCTCAGCCTTGCCGTTCCCTAACCCTAACTCTAGCCCGGAACGGAAACCCACCAGCAGCCCCACACCTTAGCCTCCGCCGTACCCTCATCCTAATCAGTACGCGGACACTGACCAGCGCGTCCGCACGTGCCCCGAACCGAACACGTGTCCGCACCCTCACCTGTGTCCTCAGCCTTGCCGTTCCCTAACCCTAACCCTAGCCCGGAAGGGAAACCCACCGGCAGCCCCACACCTTAGCCTCCACCGTACCCTCATCCTAATCCGTACGCGGACACTGACCCGCGCGTCCGCACGTGCCCTGACCCTAGCACGTGTCCGCACCCTCACCTGTGGCCTCAGCCTTGCCGTTCCCTAACACTAACCCTAGCCCGAAACGGAAACCCACCGGCAGCACCACACTTTAGCCTCCGCCGTACCCTCATCCTAATCCGTACGCGGACACTGACCCGCGCGTCCGCACGTGCCCCGACCCTAGCACGTGTCCGCACCCTCACCTGTGCCCTCAGACTTGCCGTTCCCTAACCCTAACCCTAGCCCGGAACGGAAACCCACCGGCAGCCCCACACCTTAGCCTCCACCGTACCCTCATCCTAATCCGTACGCGGACATTGACCCGCGCGTCCTCACGTGCCCCGACCCTAGCACGTGTCCGCACCCTGACCTGTGCCCTCAGCCTTGCCGTTCCCTAACCCTAACCCTAGCCCGGAACGGAAACCCACCGGCAGCCCCACACCTTAGCCTCCGCCGTACCCTCATCCTAATCCGTACGCGGACACTGACCCGCGCGTCCGCACGTGCCCCGACCCTAGCACGTGTCCGCACCCTCACCTGTGCCCTCAGCCTTGCCGTTCCCTAACCCTAACCCTAGCCCGGAACGGAAACCCACCGGCAGCCCCACACCTTAGCCTCCGCCTTACCCTCATCCTAATCCGTACGCGGACACTGACCCGCGCGTCCGCACGTGCCCCGACCCTAGCACGTGTCCGCACCCTCACCTGTGTCCTCAGGCTTGCCGTTCCCTAACCCTAACTCTAGCCCGGAACGGAAACCCACCAGCAGCCCCACACCTTAGCCTCCGCCGTACCCTCATCCTAATCCGTACGCGGACACTGACACACGCGTCCGCACGTGCCCCAAACCGAACACGTGTCCGCACCCTCACCTGTGGCCTCAGCCTTGCCGTTCCCTAACCCTAACCCTAGCCCGGAAGGGAAACCCACCGGCAGCCCCACACCTTAGCCTCCGCCGTACCCTCATCCTAATCCGTACGCGGACACTGACCCGCGCGTCCGCACGTGCCCCAACCCTAGCACGTGTCCGCACCCTCACCTGTGGCCTCAGCCTTGCCGTTCCCTAACCCTAACCCTAGCCCGGAAGGGAAACCCACCGGCAGCCCCACACCTTAGCCTCCGCCGGACCATCATCCTAATCCGTACGCGGACACTGACCCGCGCGTCCGCCCGTGCACCGACCCTAGCACGTGTCCGCACCCTCACCTGTGGCCTCAGCCTTGCCGTTCCCTAACACTAACCCTAGCCCGGAACGGAAACCCACCGGGAGCACCACACCTTAGCCTCCGCCGTACCCTCATCCTAATCCGTACGCGGACACTGACTCGCGCGTCCGCACGTGCCCCGACCCTAGCACGTGTCCGCACCCTGACCTGTGCCCTCAGCCTTGCCGTTCCCTAACCCTAACCCTAGCCCGGAACGGAAACCCACCGGCAGCCCCACACCTTAGCCTCCACCGTACCCTCATCCTAATCCGTACGCGGACACTGACCCGCGCGTCCTCACGTGCCCCGACCCTAGCACGTGTCCGCACCCTCACCTGTGCCCTCAGCCTTGCCGTTCCCTAATCCTAACCCTAGACAGGAACGGAAACCCACCGGCAGCCCCACACCTTAGCCTCCGCCGTACCCTCATCCTAATCCGTACGCGGACACTGACCCGCGCGTCCGCACGTGCCCCGACCCTAGCACGTGTCCGCACCCTCACCTGTGCCCTCAGCCTTGCCGTTCCCTAACCCTAACCCTAGCCCGGAACGGAAACCCACCGGCAGCCCCACACCTTAGCCTCCGCCGTACCCTCATCCTAATCCGTACGCGGACACTGACCCGCGCGTCCGCACGTGCCCCGACCCTAGTACGTGTCCGCACCCTCACCTGTGCCCTCAGCCTTGCCGTTCCCTAACCCTAACCCTAGCCCGGAACGGAAACCCACCGGAAGCCCCACACCTTAGCCTCCGCCGTACCCTCATCCTAATCCATACGCGGACACTGACCCACGCATCCGCACGTGCCCCGACCCTAGCACGTGTCCGCACCCTCACCTGTGCCCTCAGCCTTGCCGTTCCCTAACCCTAACCCTAGCCCGGAACGGAAACCCACCGGCAGCCCCACACCTTAGCCTCCGCCGTACCCTCATCCTAATCCGTACGCGGACACTGACCCGCGGGTCCGCACGAGCCCCGACCCTAGCACGTGTCCGCGCCCTCACCTGTGCCCTCAGCCTTGCCGTTCCCTAACCCTAACCCTAGCCCGGAACGGAAACCCACCGGCAGCCCCACACCTTAGCCTCCGCCGTACCCTCATCCTAATCCGTACGCGGACACTGACCCGCGCGTCCGCACGTGCCCCCACCCTAGAACGTGTCCGCACCCTCACCTGTGCCCTCAGCCTTGCCGTTCCCTAACCCTAATCCTAGCCCGGAACGGAAACCCACCGGCAGCCCCACACCTTAGCCTCCGCCGCACGCTCATCCTAATCCATACGCGGACACAGACCCGCGCGTCTGCACGTGCCCCGACCCTAGCACGTGTCCGCACCCTCACCTGTGCCCTCAGCCTTGCCGTTCCCTTACCCTAACCCTAGCCCGGAAGGGAAACCCACCGGCAGCCCCACACCTTAGCCCCCGCCGTACCCTCATCCTAATCCGTACGCGGACACTGACACGCGCGTCCGCACGTGCCCCGACCCTAGCACGTGTCCGCCCCCTCACCTGTGCCCTCAGCCTTGCTGTTCCCTAACCCTAACCCTAGCCCAGAACGGAAACCCACCGGCAGCCCCACACCTTAGCCTCCGCCGTACCCTCATCCTAATCCGTACGCGGACACTGACCCGCGCGTCCGCACGTGCCCCGACCCTAGCACGTGTCCGCACCCTCACCTGTGCCCTCAGCCTTGCCGTTCCCTAACCCTAACCCTAGCCCGGAACGGAAACCCACCGGCAGCCCCACACCTTAGCCTCCGCCGTACCCTCATCCTAATCCGTATGCGGACACTGACCCGCGCGTCCGCACGAGCCCCGACCCTAGCACGTGTCCGCACCCTCACCTGTGCCCTCAGCCTTGCCGTTCCCTAACCCTAACCGTAACCCTGAACGGAAACCCACCGGCAGCCCCACACCTTAGCCTCCGCCGTACCCTCATCCTAATCCGTATGCGGACACTGACCCGCGCGTCCGCACGTGCCACGACCCTAGCAGGGGTCCGCACCCTCGCCTGTGCCCTCAGCCTTGCCGTTCCCTAACCCTAACCCTAGCCCGGAAGGGAAACCCACCGGCAGCCCCACACCTTAGCCTCCGCCGTACCCTCATCCTAATCCGTACGCGGACACTGACCCGCGCGTCCGCACGTGCCCGGACCCTAGCACGTGTCCGCACCCTCACCTGTGCCTTCAGCCTTGCCGTTCCCTAACCCTAACCCTAGCCAGGAACGGAAACCCACCGGCAGCCCCACACCTTAGCCTCCGCCGTACCCTCATCCTAATCCGTACGCGGACACTGACCCGCGCGTCTGCACGTGCCCCGACCCTAGCACGTGTCCGCACCCTCACCTGTGCCCTCAGCCTTGCCGTTCCCTAACCCTAACCCTAGCCCGGAACGGAAACCCACCGGCAGCCCCACACCTTAGCCTCCGCCGTACCCTCATCCTAATCCGTACGCGGACACTGACCCGCGCGTCCGCACGTGCCCCGACCCTAGCACGTGTCCGCACCCTCACCTGTGCCCTCAGCCTTGCCGTTCCCTAACCCTAACCCTAGCCCGGAACGGAAACCCACCGGGAGCCCCACACCTTAGCCTCCGCCGTACCCTCATCCTAATCCGTACGCGGACACTGACCCGCGCGTCCGCACGTGCCCCGACCCTAGCACGTGTCCGCACCCTCACCTGTGCCCTCAGCCTTGCCGTTCCCTAACCCTAACCCTAGCCCGGAACGGAAACCCACCGGCAGCCCCACGCCTTAGCCTCTGCCGTACCCTCATCCTAATCCGTACGCGGACACTGACCCGCGCGTCCGCACGTGCCCCGACCCTAGCACGTGTCCGCACCCTCACCTGTGCCCTCAGCCTTGCCGTTCCCTAACCCTAACCCTAGCCCGGAACGGAAACCCACCGGCAGCCCCACACCTTAGCCTCCGCCGTACCCTCATCCTAATCCGTATGCGGACACTGACCCGCGCGTCCACACGTGCCCCGACCCTACCACGTGTCCACACCCTCACCTGTGCCCTCAGCCTTGCCGTTCCCTAACCCTAACCCTAGCCCGGAACGGAAACCCACCGGCAGCCACACACCTTAGACTCCGCCGTACCCTCATCCTAATCCGTACGCGGACACTGACCCGCGCGTCCGCACGTGCCCCGACCCTATCACGTCTCCGCACCCTGACCTGTGCCCTCAGCCTTGCCGTTCCCTAACCCTAACCCTAGCCCGGAACGGAAACCCACCGGCAGCCCCACACCTTAGCCTCCGCCGTACCCTCATCCTAATCCGTACGCGGACACTGACACGCGCGTCCGCACGTGCCCCGACCCTAGCACGTGTCCGCACCCTCACCTGTGCCCTCAGCCTTGCCGTTCCCTAACCCTAACCCTAGCCCGGAACGGAAACCCACCGGCAGCCCCACACCTTAGCCTCCGCCGTACCCTCATCCTAATCCGTACGCGGACACTGACCCGCGCGTCCGCACGTGCCCCGACCCTAGCACGTGTCCGCACCCTCACCTGTGTCCTCAGGCTTGCCGTTCCCTAACCCTAACTCTAGCCCGGAACGGAAACCCACCAGCAGCCCCACACCTTAGCCTCCGCCGTACCCTCATCCTAATCCGTACGCGGACACTGACCCGCGCGTCCGCACGTGCCCCGAACCGAACACGTGTCCGCACCCTCACCTGTGGCCTCAGCCTTGCCGTTCCCTAACCCTAACCCTAGCCCGGAAGGGAAACCCACCGGCAGCCCCACACCTTAGCCTCCGCCGTACCCTCATCCTAATCCGTACGCGGACACTGACCCGCGCGTCCGCACGTGCCCCAACCCTAGCACGTGTCCGCACCCTCACCTGTGGCCTCAGCCTTGCCGTTCCCTAACCCTAACCCTAGCCCGGAAGGGAAACCCACCGGCAGCCCCACACCTTAGCCTCCGCCGGACCCTCATCCTAATCCGTACGCGGACACTGACCCGCGCGTCCGCCCGTGCACCGACCCTAGCACGTGTCCGCACCCTCACCTGTGGCCTCAGCCTTGCCGTTCCCTAACACTAACCCTAGCCCGGAACGGAAACCCACCGGGAGCACCACACCTTAGCCTCCGCCGTACCCTCATCCTAATCCGTACGCGGACACTGACTCGCGCGTCCGCACGTGCCCCGACCCTAGCACGTGTCCGCACCCTGACCTGTGCCCTCAGCCTTGCCGTTCCCTAACCCTAACCCTAGCCCGGAACGGAAACCCACCGGCAGCCCCACACCTTAGCCTCCACCGTACCCTCATCCTAATCCGTACGCGGACACTGACCCGCGCGTCCTCACGTGCCCCGACCCTAGCACGTGTCCGCACCCTGACCTGTGCCCTCAGCCTTGCCGTTCCCTAATCCTAACCCTAGACCGGAACGGAAACCCACCGGCAGCCCCACACCTTAGCCTCCGCCGTACCCTCATCCTAATCCGTACGCGGACACTGACCCGCGCGTCCACACGTGCCCCGACCCTAGCACGTGTCCGCACCCTGACCTGTGCCCTCAGCCTTGCCGTTCCCTAATCCTAACCCTAGACCGGAACGGAAACCCACCGGAAGCCCCACACCTTAGCCTCCGCCGTACCCTCATCCTAATCCGTACGCGGACACTGACCCGCGCGTCCGCACGTGCCCCGACCCTAGCACGTGTCCGCACCCTCACCTGTGCCCTCAGCCTTGCCGTTCCCTAACCCTAACCCTAGCCCGGAACGGAAACCCACCGGCAGCCCCACACCTTAGCCTCCGCCGTACCCTCATCCTAATCCGTACGCGGACACTGACCCGCGCGTCCGCACGTGCCCCGACCCTAGCACGTGTCCGCACCCTCACCTGTGCCCTCAGCCTTGCCGTTCCCTAACCCTAACCCTAGCCCGGAACGGAAACCCACCGGCAGCCCCACACCTTAGCCTCCGCCGTACCCTCATCCTAATCCGTACGCGGACACTGACCCGCGCGTCCGCACGTGCCCCGACCCTAGCACGTGTCCGCACCCTCACCTGTGCCCTCAGCCTTGCCGTTCCCTAACCCTAACCCTAGCCCGGAACGGAAACCCACCGGAAGCCCCACACCTTAGCCTCCGCCGTACCCTCATCCTAATCCGTACGCGGACACTGAACCGCGCGTCCGCACGTGCCCTGACCCTAGCACGTGTCCGCACCCTCACCTGTGCCCTCAGCCTTGCCGTTCCCTAACCCTAACCCTAGCCCGGAACGGAAACCCACCGGCAGCCCCACACCTTAGCCCCCGCCGTACCCTCATCCTAATCCGTACGCGGACACTGACCCGCGCGTCCGCACGTGCCCCAACTCTAGCACGTGTCCGCACCCTCACCTGTGCCCTCAGCCTTGCCGTTCCCTAACCCTAACCCTAGCCCGGAACGGAAACCCACCGGCAGCCCCACACCTGAGCCCCCGCCGTACCCTCATCCTAATCCGTACGCGGACACTGACACGCGCGTCCGCACGTGCCCCGACCCTAGCACGTGTCTGCCCCCTCACCTATGCCCTCAGCCTTGCCGTTCCCTAACCCTAACCCTAGCCCGGAACGGAAACCCACCGGCAGCCCCACACCTTAGCCTCCGCCGTACCCTCATCCTAATCCGTACGCGGACACTGACACACGCGTCCGCACGTGCCCCGACCCTAGCACGTGTCCGCACCCTCACCTGTGCCCTCAGCCTTGCCGTTCCCTAACCCTAACCCTAGCCCGGAAGGGAAACCCACCGGCAGCCCCACACCTTAGCCTCCGCCGTACCCTCATCCTAATCCGTACGCGGACACTGACCCGCGCGTCCGCACGTGCCCCGACCCTAGCACGTGTCCGCACCCTCACCTGTGCCCTCAGCCTTGCCGTTCCCTAACCCTAACCCTAGCCCGGAACGGAAACCCACCGGCAGCCCCACACCTTAGCCTCCGCCGTACCCTCATCCTAATCCGTATGCGGACACTGACCC
Organism: Hyperoodon ampullatus; assembly: GCF_949752795.1. NCBI lineage: Eukaryota > Metazoa > Chordata > Mammalia > Artiodactyla > Ziphiidae > Hyperoodon > Hyperoodon ampullatus. The sequence goes on along the minus strand of NW_027640777.1, from coordinate 25,613 downwards.
GCGCGTCCGCACGAGCCCCGACCCTAGCACGTGTCCGCACCCTCACCTGTGCCCTCAGCCTTGCCGTTCCCTAACCCTAACCGTAACCCGGAACGGAAACCCACCGGCAGCCCCACACCTTAGCCTCCGCCGTACCCTCATCCTAATCCGTATGCGGACACTGACCCGCGCGTCCGCACGTGCCACGACCCTAGCAGGGGTCCGCACCCTCGCCTGTGCCCTCAGCCTTGCCGTTCCCTAACCCTAACCCTAGCCCGGAAGGGAAACCCACCGGCAGCCCCACACCTTAGCCTCCGCCGTACCCTCATCCTAATCCGTACGCGGACACTGACCCGCGCGTCCGCACGTGCCCGGACCCTAGCACGTGTCCGCACCCTCACCTGTGCCTTCAGCCTTGCCGTTCCCTAACCCTAACCCTAGCCAGGAACGGAAACCCACCGGCAGCCCCACACCTTAGCCTCCGCCGTACCCTCATCCTAATCCGTACGCGGACACTGACCCGCGCGTCTGCACGTGCCCCGACCCTAGCACGTGTCCGCACCCTCACCTGTGCCCTCAGCCTTGCCGTTCCCTAACCCTAACCCTAACCCGGAACGGAAACCCACCGGCAGCCCCACACCTTAGCCTCCGCCGTACCCTCATCCTAATCCGTACGCGGACACTGACCCACGCGTCCGCACGTGCCCCGACCCTAGCACGTGTCCGCACCCTCACCTGTGCCCTCAGCCTTGCCGTTCCCTAACCCTAACCCTAGCCCGGAACGGAAACCCACCGGGAGCCCCACACCTTAGCCTCCGCCGTACCCTCATCCTAATCCGTACGCGGACACTGACCCGCGCGTCCGCACGTGCCCCGACCCTAGCACGTGTCCGCACCCTCACCTGTGCCCTCAGCCTTGCCGTTCCCTAACCCTAACCCTAGCCCGGAACGGAAACCCACCGGCAGCCCCACACCTTAGCCTCTGCCGTACCCTCATCCTAATCCGTACGCGGACACTGACCCGCGCGTCCGCACGTGCCCCGACCCTAGCACGTGTCCGCACCCTCACCTGTGCCCTCAGCCTTGCCGTTCCCTAACCCTAACCCTAGCCCGGAACGGAAACCCACCGGCAGCCCCACACCTTAGCCTCCGCCGTACCCTCATCCTAATCCGTACGCGGACACTGACCCGCGCGTCCACACGTGCCCCGACCCTACCACGTGTCCACACCCTCACCTGTGCCCTCAGCCTTGCCGTTCCCTAACCCTAACCCTAGCCCGGAACGGAAACCCACCGGCAGCCACACACCTTAGACTCCGCCGTACCCTCATCCTAATCCGTACGCGGACACTGACCCGCGCGTCCGCACGTGCCCCGACCCTATCACGTCTCCGCACCCTGACCTGTGCCCTCAGCCTTGCCGTTCCCTAACCCTAACCCTAGCCCGGAACGGAAACCCACCGGCAGCCCCACACCTTAGCCTCCGCCGTACCCTCATCCTAATCCGTACGCGGACACTGACACGCGCGTCCGCACGTGCCCCGACCCTAGCACGTGTCCGCACCCTCACCTGTGCCCTCAGCCTTGCCGTTCCCTAACCCTAACCCTAGCCCGGAACGGAAACCCACCGGCAGCCCCACACCTTAGCCTCCGCCGTACCCTCATCCTAATCCGTACGCGGACACTGACCCGCGCGTCCGCACGTGCCCCGACCCTAGCACGTGTCCGCACCCTCACCTGTGTCCTCAGGCTTGCCGTTCCCTAACCCTAACTCTAGCCCGGAACGGAAACCCACCAGCAGCCCCACACCTTAGCCTCCGCCGTACCCTCATCCTAATCCGTACGCGGACACTGACCCGCGCGTCCGCACGTGCCCCGAAGCGAACACGTGTCCGCACCCTCACCTGTGGCCTCAGCCTTGCCGTTCCCTAACCCTAACCCTAGCCCGGAAGGGAAACCCACCGGCAGCCCCACACCTTAGCCTCCGCCGTACCCTCATCCTAATCCGTACGCGGACACTGACCCACGCGTCCGCACGTGCCCCAACCCTAGCACGTGTCCGCACCCTCACCTGTGGCCTCAGCCTTGCCGTTCCCTAACCCTAACCCTAGCCCGGAAGGGAAACCCACCGGCAGCCCCACACCTTAGCCTCCGCCGGACCCTCATCCTAATCCGTACGCGGACACTGACCCGCGCGTCCGCCCGTGCACCGACCCTAGCACGTGTCCGCACCCTCACCTGTGGCCTCAGCCTTGCCGTTCCCTAACACTAACCCTAGCCCGGAACGGAAACCCACCGGGAGCACCACACCTTAGCCTCCGCCGTACCCTCATCCTAATCCGTACGCGGACACTGACTCGCGCGTCCGCACGTGCCCCGACCCTAGCACGTGTCCGCACCCTGACCTGTGCCCTCAGCCTTGCCGTTCCCTAACCCTAACCCTAGCCCGGAACGGAAACCCACCGGCAGCCCCACACCTTAGCCTCCACCGTACCCTCATCCTAATCCGTACGCGGACACTGACCCGCGCGTCCTCACGTGCCCCGACCCTAGCACGTGTCCGCACCCTGACCTGTGCCCTCAGCCTTGCCGTTCCCTAATCCTAACCCTAGACCGGAACGGAAACCCACCGGCAGCCCCACACCTTAGCCTCCGCCGTACCCTCATCCTAATCCGTACGCGGACACTGACCCGCGCGTCCGCACGTGCCCCGACCCTAGCACGTGTCCGCACCCTCACCTGTGCCCTCAGCCTTGCCGTTCCCTAACCCTAACCCTAGCCCGGAACGGAAACCCACCGGCAGCCCCACACCTTAGCCTCCGCCGTACCCTCATCCTAATCCGTACGCGGACACTGACCCGCGCGTCCGCACGTGCCCCGACCCTAGCACGTGTCCGCACCCTCACCTGTGCCCTCAGCCTTGCCGTTCCCTAACCCTAACCCTAGCCCGGAACGGAAACCCACCGGCAGCCCCACACCTTAGCCTCCGCCGTACCCTCATCCTAATCCGTACGCGGACACTGACCCGCGCGTCCGCACGTGCCCCGACCCTAGCACGTGTCCGCACCCTCACCTGTGCCCTCAGCCTTGCCGTTCCCTAACCCTAACCCTAGCCCGGAACGGAAACCCACCGGAAGCCCCACACCTTAGCCTCCGCCGTACCCTCATCCTAATCCGTACGCGGACACTGAACCGCGCGTCCGCACGTGCCCCGACCCTAGCACGTGTCCGCACCCTCACCTGTGCCCTCAGCCTTGCCGTTCCCTAACCCTAACCCTAGCCCGGAACGGAAACCCACCGGCAGCCCCACACCTTAGCCCCCGCCGTACCCTCATCCTAATCCGTACGCGGACACTGACCCGCGCGTCCGCACGTGCCCCAACTCTAGCACGTGTCCGCACCCTCACCTGTGCCCTCAGCCTTGCCGTTCCCTAACCCTAACCCTAGCCCGGAACGGAAACCCACCGGCAGCCCCACACCTGAGCCCCCGCCGTACCCTCATCCTAATCCGTACGCGGACACTGACACGCGCGTCCGCACGTGCCCCGACCCTAGCACGTGTCCGCCCCCTCACCTATGCCCTCAGCCTTGCCGTTCCCTAACCCTAACCCTAGCCCGGAACGGAAACCCACCGGCAGCCCCACACCTTAGCCTCCGCCGTACCCTCATCCTAATCCGTACGCGGACACTGACACACGCGTCCGCACGTGCCCCGACCCTAGCACGTGTCCGCACCCTCACCTGTGCCCTCAGCCTTGCCGTTCCCTAACCCTAACCCTAGCCCGGAAGGGAAACCCACCGGCAGCCCCACACCTTAGCCTCCGCCGTACCCTCATCCTAATCCGTACGCGGACACTGACCCGCGCGTCCGCACGTGCCCCGACCCTAGCACGTGTCCGCACCCTCACCTGTGCCCTCAGCCTTGCCGTTCCCTAACCCTAACCCTAGCCCGGAACGGAAACCCACCGGCAGCCCCACACCTTAGCCTCCGCCGTACCCTCATCCTAATCCGTATGCGGACACTGACCCGCGCGTCCGCACGAGCCCCGACCCTAGCACGTGTCCGCACCCTCACCTGTGCCCTCAGCCTTGCCGTTCCCTAACCCTAACCGTAACCCGGAACGGAAACCCACCGGCAGCCCCACACCTTAGCCTCCGCCGTACCCTCATCCTAATCCGTATGCGGACACTGACCCGCGCGTCCGCACGTGCCACGACCCTAGCAGGGGTCCGCACCCTCGCCTGTGCCCTCAGCCTTGCCGTTCCCTAACCCTAACCCTAGCCCGGAAGGGAAACCCACCGGCAGCCCCACACCTTAACCTCCGCCGTACCCTCATCCTAATCCGTACGCGGACACTGACCCGCGTGTCCGCACGTGCCCGGACCCTAGCACGTGTCCGCACCCTCACCTGTGCCTTCAGCCTTGCCGTTCCCTAACCCTAACCCTAGCCAGGAACGGAAACCCACCGGCAGCCCCACACCTTAGCCTCCGCCGTACCCTCATCCTAATCCGTACGCGGACACTGACCCGCGCGTCTGCACGTGCCCCGACCCTAGCACGTGTCCGCACCCTCACCTGTGCCCTCAGCCTTGCCGTTCCCTAACCCTAACCCTAGCCCGGAACGGAAACCCACCGGCAGCCCCACACCTTAGCCTCCGCCGTACCCTCATCCTAATCCGTACGCGGACACTGACCCGCGCGTCCGCACGTGCCCCGACCCTAGCACGTGTCCGCACCCTCACCTGTGCCCTCAGCCTTGCCGTTCCCTAACCCTAACCCTAGCCCGGAACGGAAACCCACCGGGAGCCCCACACCTTAGCCTCCGCCGTACCCTCATCCTAATCCGTACGCGGACACTGACCCGCGCGTCCGCACGTGCCCCGACCCTAGCACGTGTCCGCACCCTCACCTGTGCCCTCAGCCTTGCCGTTCCCTAACCCTAACCCTAGCCCGGAACGGAAACCCACCGGCAGCCCCACACCTTAGCCTCTGCCGTACCCTCATCCTAATCCGTACGCGGACACTGACCCGCGCGTCCGCACGTGCCCCGACCCTAGCACGTGTCCGCACCCTCACCTGTGCCCTCAGCCTTGCCGTTCCCTAACCCTAACCCTAGCCCGGAACGGAAACCCACCGGCAGCCCCACACCTTAGCCTCCGCCGTACCCTCATCCTAATCCGTACGCGGACACTGACCCGCGCGTCCACACGTGCCCCGACCCTACCACGTGTCCACACCCTCACCTGTGCCCTCAGCCTTGCCGTTCCCTAACCCTAACCCTAGCCCGGAACGGAAACCCACCGGCAGCCACACACCTTAGACTCCGCCGTACCCTCATCCTAATCCGTACGCGGACACTGACCCGCGCGTCCGCACGTGCCCCGACCCTATCACGTCTCCGCACCCTGACCTGTGCCCTCAGCCTTGCCGTTCCCTAACCCTAACCCTAGCCCGGAACGGAAACCCACCGGCAGCCCCACACCTTAGCCTCCGCCGTACCCTCATCCTAATCCGTACGCGGACACTGACACGCGCGTCCGCACGTGCCCCGACCCTAGCACGTGTCCGCACCCTCACCTGTGCCATCAGCCTTGCCGTTCCCTAACCCTAACCCTAGCCCGGAACGGAAACCCACCAGCAGCCCCACACCTTAGCCTCCGCCGTACCCTCATCCTAATCCGTATGCGGACACTGACCCGCGCGTCCGCACGTGCCCCGAACCTAACACGTGTCCGCACCCTCACCTGTGGCCTCAGCCTTGCCGTTCCCTAACCCTAACCCTAGCCCGGAAGGGAAACCCACCGGCAGCCCCACACCTTAGCCTCCGCCGTACCCTCATCCTAATCCGTACGCGGACACTGACCCGCGCGTCCGCACGTGCCCCGACCCTAGCACGTGTCCGCACCCTCACCTGTGCCCTCAGCCTTGCCGTTCCCTAACCCTAACCCTAGCCCGGAACGGAAACCCACCGGCAGCCCCACACCTTAGCCTCCGCCGTACCCTCATCCTAATCCGTATGCGGACACTGACCCGCGCGTCCGCACGAGCCCCGACCCTAGCACGTGTCCGCACCCTCACCTGTGCCCTCAGCCTTGCCGTTCCCTAACCCTAACCGTAACCCGGAACGGAAACCCACCGGCAGCCCCACACCTTAGCCTCCGCCGTACCCTCATCCTAATCCGTATGCGGACACTGACCCGCGCGTCCGCACGTGCCACAACCCTAGCAGGGGTCCGCACCCTCGCCTGTGCCCTCAGCCTTGCCGTTCCCTAACCCTAACCCTAGCCCGGAAGGGAAACCCACCGGCAGCCCCACACCTTAGCCTCCGCCGTACCCTCATCCTAATCCGTACGCGGACACTGACCCGCGCGTCCGCACGTGCCCGGACCCTAGCACGTGTCCGCACCCTCACCTGTGCCTTCAGCCTTGCCGTTCCCTAACCCTAACCCTAGCCAGGAACGGAAACCCACCGGCAGCCCCACACCTTAGCCTCCGCCGTACCCTCATCCTAATCCGTACGCGGACACTGACCCGCGCGTCTGCACGTGCCCCGACCCTAGCACGTGTCCGCACCCTCACCTGTGCCCTCAGCCTTGCCGTTCCCTAACCCTAACCCTAGCCCGGAACGGAAACCCACCGGCAGCCCCACACCTTAGCCTCCGCCGTACCCTCATCCTAATCCGTACGCGGACACTGACCCGCGCGTCCGCACGTGCCCCGACCCTAGCACGTGTCCGCACCCTCACCTGTGCCCTCAGCCTTGCCGTTCCCTAACCCTAACCCTAGCCCGGAACGGAAACCCACCGGGAGCCCCACACGTTAGCCTCCGCCGTACCCTCATCCTAATCCGTACGCGGACACTGACCCGCGCGTCCGCACGTGCCCCGACCCTAGCACGTGTCCGCACCCTCACCTGTGCCCTCAGCCTTGCCGTTCCCTAACCCTAACCCTAGCCCGGAACGGAAACCCACCGGCAGCCCCACACCTTAGCCTCTGCCGTACCCTCATCCTAATCCGTACGCGGACACTGACCCGCGCGTCCGCACGTGCCCCGACCCTAGCACGTGTCCGCACCCTCACCTGTGCCCTCAGCCTTGCCGTTCCCTAACCCTAACCCTAGCCCGGAACGGAAACCCACCGGCAGCCCCACACCTTAGCCTCCGCCGTACCCTCATCCTAATCCGTACGCGGACACTGACCCGCGCGTCCACACGTGCCCCGACCCTACCACGTGTCCACACCCTCACCTGTGCCCTCAGCCTTGCCGTTCCCTAACCCTAACCCTAGCCCGGAACGGAAACCCACCGGCAGCCACACACCTTAGACTCCGCCGTACCCTCATCCTAATCCGTACGCGGACACTGACCCGCGCGTCCGCACGTGCCCCGACCCTATCACGTCTCCGCACCCTGACCTGTGCCCTCAGCCTTGCCGTTCCCTAACCCTAACCCTAGCCCGGAACGGAAACCCACCGGCAGCCCCACACCTTAGCCTCCGCCGTACCCTCATCCTAATCCGTACGCGGACACTGACACGCGCGTCCGCACGTGCCCCGACCCTAGCACGTGTCCGCACCCTCACCTGTGCCCTCAGCCTTGCCGTTCCCTAACCCTAACCCTAGCCCGGAACGGAAACCCACCGGCAGCCCCACACCTTAGCCTCCGCCGTACCCTCATCCTAATCCGTACGCGGACACTGACCCGCGCGTCCGCACGTGCCCCGACCCTAGCACGTGTCCGCACCCTCACCTGTGTCCTCAGGCTTGCCGTTCCCTAACCCTAACTCTAGCCCGGAACGGAAACCCACCAGCAGCCCCACACCTTAGCCTCCGCCGTACCCTCATCCTAATCCGTACGCGGACACTGACCCGCGCGTCCGCACGTGCCCCGAACCGAACACGTGTCCGCACCCTCACCTGTGGCCTCAGCCTTGCCGTTCCCTAACCCTAACCCTAGCCCGGAAGGGAAACCCACCGGCAGCCCCACACCTTAGCCTCCGCCGTACCCTCATCCTAATCCGTACGCGGACACTGACCCGCGCGTCCGCACGTGCCCCAACCCTAGCACGTGTCCGCACCCTCACCTGTGGCCTCAGCCTTGCCGTTCCCTAACCCTAACCCTAGCCCGGAAGGGAAACCCACCGGCAGCCCCACACCTTAGCCTCCGCCGGACCCTCATCCTAATCCGTACGCGGACACTGACCCGCGCGTCCGCCCGTGCACCGACCCTAGCACGTGTCCGCACCCTCACCTGTGGCCTCAGCCTTGCCGTTCCCTAACACTAACCCTAGCCCGGAACGGAAACCCACCGGGAGCACCACACCTTAGCCTCCGCCGTACCCTCATCCTAATCCGTACGCGGACACTGACTCGCGCGTCCGCACGTGCCCCGACCCTAGCACGTGTCCGCACCCTGACCTGTGCCCTCAGCCTTGCCGTTCCCTAACCCTAACCCTAGCCCGGAACGGAAACCCACCGGCAGCCCCACACCTTAGCCTCCACCGTACCCTCATCCTAATCCGTACGCGGACACTGACCCGCGCGTCCTCACGTGCCCCGACCCTAGCACGTGTCCGCACCCTGACCTGTGCCCTCAGCCTTGCCGTTCCCTAATCCTAACCCTAGACCGGAACGGAAACCCACCGGCAGCCCCACACCTTAGCCTCCGCCGTACCCTCATCCTAATCCGTACGCGGACACTGACCCGCGCGTCCGCACGTGCCCCGACCCTAGCACGTGTCCGCACCCTCACCTGTGCCCTCAGCCTTGCCGTTCCCTAACCCTAACCCTAGCCCGGAACGGAAACCCACCGGCAGCCCCACACCTTAGCCTCCGCCGTACCCTCATCCTAATCCGTACGCGGACACTGACCCGCGCGTCCGCACGTGCCCCGACCCTAGCACGTGTCCGCACCCTCACCTGTGCCCTCAGCCTTGCCGTTCCCTAACCCTAACCCTAGCCCGGAACGGAAACCCACCGGCAGCCCCACACCTTAGCCTCCGCCGTACCCTCATCCTAATCCGTACGCGGACACTGACCCGCGCGTCCGCACGTGCCCCGACCCTAGCACGTGTCCGCACCCTCACCTGTGCCCTCAGCCTTGCCGTTCCCTAACCCTAACCCTAGCCCGGAACGGAAACCCACCGGAAGCCCCACACCTTAGCCTCCGCCGTACCCTCATCCTAATCCGTACGCGGACACTGAACCGCGCGTCCGCACGTGCCCCGACCCTAGCACGTGTCCGCACCCTCACCTGTGCCCTCAGCCTTGCCGTTCCCTAACCCTAACCCTAGCCCGGAACGGAAACCCACCGGCAGCCCCACACCTTAGCCCCCGCCGTACCCTCATCCTAATCCGTACGCGGACACTGACCCGCGCGTCCGCACGTGCCCCAACTCTAGCACGTGTCCGCACCCTCACCTGTGCCCTCAGCCTTGCCGTTCCCTAACCCTAACCCTAGCCCGGAACGGAAACCCACCGGCAGCCCCACACCTGAGCCCCCGCCGTACCCTCATCCTAATCCGTACGCGGACACTGACACGCGCGTCCGCACGTGCCCCGACCCTGGCACGTGTCCGCCCCCTCACCTATGCCCTCAGCCTTGCCGTTCCCTAACCCTAACCCTAGCCCGGAACGGAAACCCACCGGCAGCCCCACACCTTAGCCTCCGCCGTACCCTCATCCTAATCCGTACGCGGACACTGACACACGCGTCCGCACGTGCCCCGACCCTAGCACGTGTCCGCACCCTCACCTGTGCCCTCAGCCTTGCCGTTCCCTAACCCTAACCCTAGCCCGGAAGGGAAACCCACCGGCAGCCCCACACCTTAGCCTCCGCCGTACACTCATCCTAATCCGTACGCGGACACTGACCCGCGCGTCCGCACGTGCCCCGACCCTAGCACGTGTCCGCACCCTCACCTGTGCCCTCAGCCTTGCCGTTCCCTAACCCTAACCCTAGCCCGGAACGGAAACCCACCGGCAGCCCCACACCTTAGCCTCCGCCGTACCCTCATCCTAATCCGTATGCGGACACTGACCCGCGCGTCCGCACGAGCCCCAACCCTAGCACGTGTCCGCACCCTCACCTGTGCCCTCAGCCTTGCCGTTCCCTAACCCTAACCGTAACCCGGAACGGAAACCCACCGGCAGCCCCACACCTTAGCCTCCGCCGTACCCTCATCCTAATCCGTATGCGGACACTGACCCGCGCGTCCGCACGTGCCACGACCCTAGCAGGGGTCCGCACCCTCGCCTGTGCCCTCAGCCTTGCCGTTCCCTAACCCTAACCCTAGCCCGGAAGGGAAACCCACCGGCAGCCCCACACCTTAGCCTCCGCCGTACCCTCATCCTAATCCGTACGCGGACACTGACCCGCGCGTCCGCACGTGCCCGGACCCTAGCACGTGTCCGCACCCTCACCTGTGCCTTCAGCCTTGCCGTTCCCTAACCCTAACCCTAGCCAGGAACGGAAACCCACCGGCAGCCCCACACCTTAGCCTCCGCCGTACCCTCATCCTAATCCGTACGCGGACACTGACCCGCGCGTCTGCACGTGCCCCGACCCTAGCACGTGTCCGCACCCTCACCTGTGCCCTCAGCCTTGCCGTTCCCTAACCCTAACCCTAGCCCGGAACGGAAACCCACCGGCAGCCCCACACCTTAGCCTCCGCCGTACCCTCATCCTAATCCGTACGCGGACACTGACCCGCGCGTCCGCACGTGCCCCGACCCTAGCACGTGTCCGCACCCTCACCTGTGCCCTCAGCCTTGCCGTTCCCTAACCCTAACCCTAGCCCGGAACGGAAACCCACCGGGAGCCCCACACCTTAGCCTCCGCCGTACCCTCATCCTAATCCGTACGCGGACACTGACCCGCGCGTCCGCACGTGCCCCGACCCTAGCACGTGTCCGCACCCTCACCTGTGCCCTCAGCCTTGCCGTTCCCTAACCCTAACCCTAGCCCGGAACGGAAAACCACCGGCAGCCCCACACCTTAGCCTCTGCCGTACCCTCATCCTAATCCGTACGCGGACACTGACCCGCGCGTCCGCACGTGCCCCGACCCTAGCACGTGTCCGCACCCTCACCTGTGCCCTCAGCCTTGCCGTTCCCTAACCCTAACCCTAGCCCGGAACGGAAACCCACCGGCAGCCCCACACCTTAGCCTCCGCCGTACCCTCATCCTAATCCGTACGCGGACACTGACCCGCGCGTCCACACGTGCCCCGACCCTACCACGTGTCCACACCCTCACCTGTGCCCTCAGCCTTGCCGTTCCCTAACCCTAACCCTAGCCCGGAACGGAAACCCACCGGCAGCCACACACCTTAGACTCCGCCGTACCCTCATCCTAATCCGTACGCGGACACTGACCCGCGCGTCCGCACGTGCCCCGACCCTATCACGTCTCCGCACCCTGACCTGTGCCCTCAGCCTTGCCGTTCCCTAACCCTAACCCTAGCCCGGAACGCAAACCCACCGGCAGCCCCACACCTTAGCCTCAGCCGTACCCTCATCCTAATCCGTACGCGGACACTGACACGCGCGTCCGCACGTGCCCCGACCCTAGCACGTGTCCGCACCCTCACCTGTGCCATCAGCCTTGCCGTTCCCTAACCCTAACCCTAGCCCGGAACGGAAACCCACCAGCAGCCCCACACCTTAGCCTCCGCCGTACCCTCATCCTAATCCGTATGCGGACACTGACCCGCGCGTCCGCACGTGCCCCGAACCTAACACGTGTCCGCACCCTCACCTGTGGCCTCAGCCTTGCCGTTCCCTAACCCTAACCCTAGTCCGGAAGGGAAACCCACCGGCAGCCCCACACCTTAGCCTCCGCCGTACCCTCATCCTAATCCGTACGCGGACACTGACCCGCGCGTCCGCACGTGCCCCGACCCTAGCACGTGTCCGCACCCTCACCTGTGTCCTCAGCCTTGCCGTTCCCTAACACTAACCCTAGCCCGGAACGGAAACCCACCGGCAGCACCACACCTTAGCCTCCGCCATACCCTCATTCTAATCCGTACGCGGACACTGACCCGCGCGTCCGCACGTGCCCCGAACCTAGCACGTGTCCGCACCCTCACCTGTGCCCTCAGCCTTGCCGTTCCCTAACCCTAACCCTAGCCCGGAACGGAAACCCACCGGCAGCCCCACACCTTAGCCTCCACCGTACCCTCATCCTAATCCGTACGCGGACACTGACCCGCGCGTCCTCACGTGCCCCGACCCTAGCACGTGTCCGCACCCTGACCTGTGCCCTCAGCCTTGCCGTTCCCTAACCCTAACCCTAGACCGGAACGGAAACCCACCGGCAGCCCCACACCTTAGCCTCCGCCGTACCCTCATCCTAATCCGTACGCGGACACTGACCCGCGCGTCCGCACGTGCCCCGACCCTAGCACGTGTCCGCACCCTCACCTGTGCCCTCAGCCTTGCCGTTCCCTAACCCTAACCCTAACCCGGAACGGAAACCCACCGGCAGCCCCACACCTTAGCCTCCGCCGTACCCTCATCCTAATCCGTACGTGGACACTGACCCGCGCGTCCGCACGTGCCCCGACCGTAGCACGTGTCCGCACCCTCACCTGTGCCCTCAGCCTTGCAGTTCCCTAACCCTAACCCTAACCCGGAACGGAAACCCACCGGCAGCCCCACACCTTAGCCTCCGCCGTACCCTCATCCTAATCCGTACGCGGACACTGACCCGCGCGTCCGCACGTGCCCCGACCCTAGCACGTGTCCGCACCCTCACCTGTGCCCTCAGCCTTGCCGTTCCCTAACCCTAACCCTAGCCCGGAACGGAAACCCACCGGCAGCCCCACACCTTAGCCTCCGCCGTACCCTCATCCTAATCCGTACGCGGACACTGACCCGCGCGTCCGCACGTGCCCCGACCCTAGCACGTGTCCGCACCCTCACCTGTGCCCTCAGCCTTGCCGTTCCCTAACCCTAACCCTAGCCCGGAACGGAAACCCACCGGCAGCCCCACACCTTAGCCTCCGCCATACCCTCATCCTAATCCGTACGCGGACACTGACCCGCGCGTCCGCACGTGCCCCGACCCTAGCACGTGTCCGCACCCTCACCTGTGCCCTCAGCCTTGCCGTTCCCTAACCCTAACCCTAGCCCGGAACGGAAACCCACCGGAAGCCCCACACCTTAGCCTCCGCCGTACCCTCATCCTAATCCATACGCGGACACTGAACCGCGCGTCCGCACGTGCCCCGACCCTAGCACGTGTCCGCACCCTCACCTGTGCCCTCAGCCTTGCCGTTCCCTAACCCTAACCCTAGCCCGGAACGGAAACCCACCGGCAGCCCCACACCTTAGCCCCCGCCGTACCCTCATCCTAATCCGTACGCGGACACTGACCCGCGCGTCCGCACGTGCCCCAACCCTAGCACGTGTCCGCACCCTCACCTGTGCCCTCAGCCTTGCCGTTCCCTAACCCTAACCCTAGCCCGGAACGGAAACCCACCGGCAGCCCCACACCTTAGCCCCCGCCGTACCCTCATCCTAATCCGTACGCGGACACTGACACGCGCGTCCGCACGTGCCCCGACCCTAGCACGTGTCCGCCCCCTCACCTATGCCCTCAGCCTTGCCGTTCCCTAACCCTAACCCTAGCCCGGAACGGAAACCCACCGGCAGCCCCACACCTTAGCCTCCGCCGTACCCTCATCCTAATCCGTACGCGGACACTGACACGCGCGTCCGCACGTGCCCCGACCCTAGCACGTGTCCGCACCCTCACCTGTGCCCTCAGCCTTGCCGTTCCCTAACCCTAACCCTAGCCCGGAACGGAAACCCACCGGCAGCACCACAGCTTAGCCTCCGCCGTACCCTCATCCTAATCCGTACGCGGACACTGACCCGCGCATCCGCACGTGCCCCGACCCTAGCACGTGTCCGCACCCTCACCTGTGCCCTCAGCCTTGCCGTTCCCTAACCCTAACCCTAGCCCGGAACGGAAACCAACCGGCAGCCCCACACCTTAACCTCCGCCGTACCCTCATCCTAATCCTTCCGCGGACACTGACCCGCGGGTCCGCACGAGCCCCGACCCTAGCACGTGTCCGCGCCCTCACCTGTGCCCTCAGCCTTGCCGTTCCCTAACCCTAACCCTAGCCCGGAACGGAAACCCACCGGCAGCCCCACACCTTAGCCTCCACCGTACCCTCATCCTAATCCGTACGCAGACACTGACCCGCGCGTCCGCACGTGCCCCGACCCTAGCACGTGTCCGCACCCTCACCTGTGCCCTCAGCCTTGCCGTTCCCTAACCCTAACCCTAGCCCGGAAGGGAAACCCACCGGCAGCCCCACACCTTAGCCCCCGCCGTACCCTCATCCTAATCCGTACGCGGACACTGACCCGCGCGTCCGCACGTGCCCCGACCCTAGCACGTGTCCGCACCCTCACCTGTGCCCTCAGCCTTGCCGTTCCCTAACCCTAACCCTAGCCCGGAAGGGAAACCCACCGGCAGCCCCACACCTTAGCCCCCGCCGTACCCTCATCCTAATCTGTACGCGGACACTGACCCGCGCGTCCGCACGTGCCCCAACCCTAGCACGTGTCCGCACCCTCACCTGTGCCCTCAGCCTTGCCGTTCCCTAACCCTAACCCTAGCCCGGAACGGAAACCCACCGGCAGCCCCACACCTTAGCCCCCGCCGTACCCTCATCCTAATCCGTACGCGGACACTGACACGCGCGTCCGCACGTGCCCCAACCCTAGCACGTGTCCGCCCCCTCACCTATGCCCTCAGCCTTGCCGTTCCCTAACCCTAACCCTAGCCCGGAACGGAAACCCACCGGCAGCCCCACACCTTAGCCTCCGCCGTACCCTCATCCTAATCCGTACGCGGACACTGACACGCGCGTCCGCACTTGCCCCGACCCTAGCACGTGTCCGCACCCTCACCTGTGCCCTCAGCCTTGCCGTTCCCTAACCCTAACCCTAGCCCGGAACGGAAACCCACCGGCAGCACCACAGCTTAGCCTCCGCCGTACCCTCCTCCTAATCCATACGCGGACACTGACCCGCGCATCCGCACGTGCCCCGACCCTAGCACGTGTCCGCACCCTCACCTGTGCCCTCAGCCTTGCCGTTCCCTAACCCTAACCCTAGCCCGGAACGGAAACCCACCGGCAGCCCCACACCTTAGCCTCCACCGTACCCTCATCCTAATCCGTACGCGGACACTGACCCGCGGGTCGGCACGAGCCCCGACCCTAGCACGTGTCCGCGCCCTCACCTGTGCCCTCAGCCTTGCCGTTCCCTAACCCTAACCCTAGCCCGGAACGGAAACCCACCGGCAGCCCCACACCTTAGCCTCCGCCGTACCCTCATCCTAATCCGTACGCGGACACTGACCCGCGCGTCCGCACGTGCCCCGACCCTAGCACGTGTCCGCACCCTCACCTGTGCCCTCAGCCTTGCCGTTCCCTAACCCTAATCCTAGCCCGGAACGGAAACCCACCGGCAGCCCCACACCTTAGCCTCCGCCGCACGCTCATCCTAATCCATACGCGGACACTGACCCGCGCGTCTGCACGTGCCCCGACCCTAGCACGTGTTCGCACCCTCACCTGTGCCCTCAGCCTTGCCGTTCCCTAACCCTAACCCTAGCCCGGAACGGAAACCCACCGGCAGCCCCACACCTTAGCCTCCGCCGTACCCTCATCCTAATCCGTACGCGGACACTGACCCGCGCGTCCGCACGTCCCCCGACCCTAGCACGTGTCCGCACCCTCAACTGTGCCCTCAGCCTTGCCGTTCCCTAACCCTAACCCTAGCCCGGAACGGAAACCCACCGGCAGCCCCACACCTTAGCCTCCGCCGTACCATCATCCTAATCCGTACGCGGACACTGACACGCGCGTCCGCACGTGCCCCGACCCTAGCACGTGTCCGCACCCTCAGCTGTGCCCTCAGCCTTGCCGTTCCCTAAACCTAACCCTAGCCCGGAACGGAAACCCACCGGCAGCACCACAGCTTAGCCTCCGCCGTACCCTCATCCTAATCCGTACGCGGACACTGACCCGCGCATCCGCACGTGCCCCGACCCTAGCACGTGTCCGCACCCTCACCTGTGCCCTCAGCCTTGCCGTTCCCTAACCCTAACCCTAGCCCGGAACGGAAACCCACCGGCAGCCCCACACCTTAGCCTCCGCCGTACCCTCATCCTAATCCGTACGCGGACACTGACCCGCGGGTCCGCACGAGCCCCGACCCTAGCACGTGTCCGCACCCTCACCTGTGCCCTCAGCCTTGCCGTTCCCTAACCCTAACCCTAGCCCGGAACGGAAACCCACCGGCAGCCCCACACCTTAGCCCCCGCCGTACCCTCATCCTAATCCGTACGCGGACACTGACACGCGCGTCCGCACGGGCCCCAACCCTAGCACGTGTCCGCACCCTCACCTGTGCCCTCAGCCTTGCCGTTCCCTAACCCTAACCCTAGCCCGGAACGGAAACCCACCGGCAGCCCCACACCTTAGCCCCCGCCGTACCCTCATCCTAATCCGTACGCGGACACTGACACGCGCGTCCGCACGTGCCCCGACCCTAGCACGTGTCCGCCCCCTCACCTATGCCCTCAGCCTTGCCGTTCCCTAACCCTAACCCTAGCCCGGAACGGAAACCCACCGGCAGCCCCACACCTTAGCCTCCGCCGTACCCTCATCCTAATCCGTACGCGGACACTGACACGCGCGTCCGCACGTGCCCCGACCCTAGCACGTGTCCGCACCCTCACCTGTGCCCTCAGCCTTGCCGTTACCTAACCCTAACCCTAGCCCGGAACGGAAACCCACCGGCAGCACCACAGCTTAGCCTCCGCCGTACCCTCATTCTAATCCGTACGCGGACACTGACCCGCGCATCCGCACGTGCCCCGACCCTAGCACGTGTCCGCACCCTCACCTGTGCCCTCAGCCTTGCCGTTCCCTAACCCTAACCCTAGCCCGGAACGGAAACCAACCGGCAGCCCCATACCTTAACCTCCGCCGTACCCTCATCCTAATCCTTCCGCGGACACTGACCCGCGGGTCCGCACGAGCCCCGACCCTAGCACGTGTCCGCGCCCTCACCTGTGCCCTCAGCCTTGCCATTCCCTAACCCTAACCCTAGCCCGGAACGGAAACCCACCGGCAGCCCCACACCTTAGCCTCCACCGTACCCTCATCCTAATCCGTACGCGGACACTGACCCGCGCGTCCGCACGTGCCCCGACCCTAGCACGTGTCCGCACCCTCACCTGTGCCCTCAGCCTTGCCGTTCCCTAACCCTAACCCTAGCCCGGAAGGGAAACCCACCGGCAGCCCCACACCTTAGCCCCCGCCGTACCCTCATCCTAATCCGTACGCGGACACTGACCCGCGCGTCCGCACGTGCCCCGACCCTAGCACGTGTCCGCACCCTCACCTGTGCCCTCAGCCTTGCCGTTCCCTAACCCTAACCCTAGCCCGGAAGGGAAACCCACCGGCAGCCCCACACCTTAGCCCCCGCCGTACCCTCATCCTAATCTGTACGCGGACACTGACCCGCGCGTCCGCACGTGCCCCAACCCTAGCACGTGTCCGCACCCTCACCTGTGCCCTCAGCCTTGCCGTTCCCTAACCCTAACCCTAGCCCGGAACGGAAACCCACCGGCAGCCCCACACCTTAGCCCCCGCCGTACCCTCATCCTAATCCGTACGCGGACACTGACACGCGCGTCCGCACGTGCCCCAACCCTAGCACGTGTCCGCCCCCTCACCTATGCCCTCAGCCTTGCCGTTCCCTAACCCTAACCCTAGCCCGGAACGGAAACCCACCGGCAGCCCCACACCTTAGCCTCCGCCGTACCCTCATCCTAATCCGTACGCGGACACTGACACGCGCGTCCGCACTTGCCCCGACCCTAGCACGTGTCCGCACCCTCACCTGTGCCCTCAGCCTTGCCGTTCCCTAACCCTAACCCTAGCCCGGAACGGAAACCCACCGGCAGCCCCACACCTTAGCCTCCGCCGTACCCTCCTCCTAATCCATACGCGGACACTGACCCGCGCATCCGCACGTGCCCCGACCCTAGCACGTGTCCGCACCCTCACCTGTGCCCTCAGCCTTGCCGTTCCCTAACCCTAACCCTAGCCCGGAACGGAAACCCACCGGCAGCCCCACACCTTAGCCTCCACCGTACCCTCATCCTAATCCGTACGCGGACACTGACCCGCGGGTCGGCACGAGCCCCGACCCTAGCACGTGTCCGCGCCCTCACCTGTGCCCTCAGCCTTGCCGTTCCCTAACCCTAACCCTAGCCCGGAACGGAAACCCACCGGCAGCACCACACCTTAGCCTCCGCCGTACCCTCATCCTAATCCGTACGCGGACACTGACCCGCGCGTCCGCACGTGCCCCGACCCTAGCACGTGTCCGCACCCTCACCTGTGCCCTCAGCCTTGCCGTTCCCTAACCCTAATCCTAGCCCGGAACGGAAACCCACCGGCAGCCCCACACCTTAGCCTCCGCCGCACGCTCATCCTAATCCATACGCGGACACTGACCCGCGCGTCTGCACGTGCCCCGACCCTAGCACGTGTTCGCACCCTCACCTGTGCCCTCAGCCTTGCCGTTCCCTAACCCTAACCCTAGCCCGGAACGGAAACCCACCGGCAGCCCCACACCTTAGCCTCCGCCGTACCCTCATCCTAATCCGTACGCGGACACTGACCCGCGCGTCCGCACGTCCCCCGACCCTAGCACGTGTCCGCACCCTCAACTGTGCCCTCAGCCTTGCCGTTCCCTAACCCTAACCCTAGCCCGGAACGGAAACCCACCGGCAGCCCCACACCTTAGCCTCCGCCGTACCATCATCCTAATCCGTACGCGGACACTGACACGCGCGTCCGCACGTGCCCCGACCCTAGCACGTGTCCGCACCCTCACCTGTGCCCTCAGCCTTGCCGTTCCCTAACCCTAACCCTAGCCCGGAACGGAAACCCACCGGCAGCACCACAGCTTAGCCTCCGCCGTACCCTCATCCTAATCCGTACGCGGACACTGACCCGCGCATCCGCACGTGCCCCGACCCTAGCACGTGTCCGCACCCTCACCTGTGCCCTCAGCCTTGCCGTTCCCTAACCCTAACCCTAGCCCGGAACGGAAACCCACCGGCAGCCCCACACCTTAGCCTCCGCCGTACCCTCATCCTAATCCGTACGCTGACACTGACCCGCGGGTCCGCACGAGCCCCGACCCTAGCACGTGTCCGCGCCCTCACCTGTGCCCTCAGCCTTGCCGTTCCCTAACCCTAACCCTAGCCCGGAACGGAAACCCACCGGCAGCCCCACACCTTAGCCTCTGCCGTACCCTCATCCTAATCTGTACGCGGACACTGACCCGCGCGTCCGCACGTGCCCCGACCCTAGCACGTGTCCGCACCCTCAACTGTGCCCTCAGCCTTGCCGTTCCCTAACCCTAACCCTAGCCCGGAACGGAAACCCACCGGCAGCCCCACACCTTAGCCTCCGCCGTACCCTCATCCTAATCCGTACGCGGACACTGACCCGCGCGTCCGCACGTGCCCCGACCCTAGCACGTGACCGCACCCTCACCTGTGCCCTCAGCCTTGCCGTTCCCTAACCCTAACCCTAGCCCGGAACGGAAACCCACCGGAAGCCCCACACCTTAGCCTCCGCCTTACCCTCATCCTAATCCGTACGCGGACACTGACCCGCGCGTCCGCACGTGCCCCGACCCTAGCACGTGTCCGCACCCTCACCTGTGCCCTCAGCCTTGCCGTTCCCTAACCCTAACCCTAGCCCGGAAAGGAAACCCACCGGCAGCCCCACACCTTAGCCCCCGCCGTACCCTCATCCTAATCCGTACGCGGACAGTGACCCGCGCGTCCGCACGTGCCCCGACCCTAGCACGTGTCCGCACCCTCACCTGTGCCCTCAGCCTTGCCGTTCCCTAACCCTAACCCTAGCCCGGAAGGGAAACCCACCGGCAGCCCCACACCTTAGCCCCCGCCGTACCCTCATCCTAATCCGTACGCGGACACTGACCCGCGCGTCCGCACGTGCCCCGACCCTAGCACGTGTCCGCCCCCTCACCTGTGCCCTCAGCCTTGCCGTTCCCTAACCCTAACCCTAGCCCAGAACGGAAACCCACCGGCAGCCCCACACCTTAGCCTCCGCCGTACCCTCATCCTAATCCGTACGCGGACACTGACCCGCGCGTCCGCACGTGCCCCGACCCTAGCACGTGTCCGCACCCTCACCTGTGCCCTCAGCCTTGCCGTTCCCTAACCCTAACCCTAGCCCGGAACGGAAACCCACCGGCAGCCCAACAGCTTAGCCTCCGCCGTACCCTCATCCTAATCCGTACGCGGACACTGACCCGCGCGTCCGCACGTGCCCCGACCCTAGCACGTGTCCGCACCCTCACCTGTGCCCTCAGCCTTGCCGTTCCCTAACCCTAACCCTAGCCCGGAACGGAAACCCACCGGCAGCCCCACAGCTTAGCCTCCGCCGTACCCTCATCCTAATCCGTACGCGGACACTGACCCGCGCGTCCGCACGTGCCCCGACCCTAGCACGTGTCCGCACCCTCACCTGTGCCCTCAGCCTTGCCGTTCCCTAACCCTAACCCTAGCCCGGAACGGAAACCCACCGGCAGCCCCACACCTTAACCTCCGCCGTACCCTCCTCCTAATCCATACGCGGACACTGACCCGCGCATCCGCACGTGCCCCGACCCTAGCACGTGTCCGCACCCTCACCTGTGCCCTCAGCCTTGCCGTTCCCTAACCCTAACCCTAGCCCGGAACGGAAACCCACCGGCAGCCCCACACCTTAGCCTCCACCGTACCCTCATCCTAATCCGTACGCGGACACTGACCCGCGGGTCGGCACGAGCCCCGACCCTAGCACGTGTCCGCGCGCTCACCTGTGCCCTCAGCCTTGCCGTTCCCTAACCCTAACCCTAGCCCGGAACGGAAACCCACCGGCAGCACCACACCTTAGCCTCCGCCGTACCCTCATCCTAATCCGTACGCGGACACTGACCCGCGCGTCCGCACGTGCCCCGACCCTAGCACGTGTCCGCACCCTCACCTGTGCCCTCAGCCTTGCCGTTCCCTAACCCTAATCCTAGCCCGGAACGGAAACCCACCGGCAGCCCCACACCTTAGCCTCCGCCGCACGCTCATCCTAATCCATACGCGGACACTGACCCGCGCGTCTGCACGTGCCCCGACCCTAGCACGTGTTCGCACCCTCACCTGTGCCCTCAGCCTTGCCGTTCCCTAACCCTAACCCTAGCCCGGAACGGAAACCCACCGGCAGCCCCACACCTTAGCCTCCGCCGTACCCTCATCCTAATCCGTACGCGGACACTGACCCGCGCGTCCGCACGTCCCCCGACCCTAGCACGTGTCCGCACCCTCAACTGTGCCCTCAGCCTTGCCGTTCCCTAACCCTAACCCTAGCCCGGAACGGAAACCCACCGGCAGCCCCACACCTTAGCCTCCGCCGTACCATCATCCTAATCCGTACGCGGACACTGACACGCGCGTCCGCACGTGCCCCGACCCTAGCACGTGTCCGCACCCTCACCTGTGCCCTCAGCCTTGCCGTTCCCTAACCCTAACCCTAGCCCGGAACGGAAACCCACCGGCAGCACCACAGCTTAGCCTCCGCCGTACCCTCATCCTAATCCGTACGCGGACACTGACCCGCGCATCCGCACGTGCCCCGACCCTAGCACGTGTCCGCACCCTCACCTGTGCCCTCAGCCTTGCCGTTCCCTAACCCTAACCCTAGCCCGGAACGGAAACCCACCGGCAGCCCCACACCTTAGCCTCCGCCGTACCCTCATCCTAATCCGTACGCGGACACTGACCCGCGGGTCCGCACGAGCCCCGACCCTAGCACGTGTCCGCGCCCTCACCTGTGCCCTCAGCCTTGCCGTTCCCTAACCCTAACCCTAGCCCGGAACGGAAACCCACCGGCAGCCCCACACCTTAGCCTCCGCCGTACCCTCATCCTAATCCGTACGCGGACACTGACCCGCGCGTCCGCACGTGCCCCGACCCTAGCACGTGTCCGCACCCTCACCTGTGCCCTCAGCCTTGCCGTTCCCTAACCCTAATCCTAGCCCGGAACGGAAACCCACCGGCAGCCCCACACCTTAGCCTCCGCCGCACGCTCATCCTAATCCATACGCGGTCACTGACCCGCGCGTCTGCACGTGCCCCGACCCTAGCACGTGTTCGCACCCTCACCTGTGCCCTCAGCCTTGCCGTTCCCTAACCCTAACCCTAGCCCGGAACGGAAACCCACCGGCAGCCCCACACCTTAGCCTCTGCCGTACCCTCATCCTAATCTGTACGCGGACACTGACCCGCGCGTCCGCACGTGCCCCGACCCTAGCACGTGTCCGCACCCTCAACTGTGCCCTCAGCCTTGCCGTTCCCTAACCCTAACCCTAGCCCGGAACGGAAACCCACCGGCAGCCCCACACCTTAGCCTCCGCCGTACCCTCATCCTAATCCGTACGCGGACACTGACCCGCGCGTCCGCACGTGCCCCGACCCTAGCACGTGACCGCACCCTCACCTGTGCCCTCAGCCTTGCCGTTCCCTAACCCTAACCCTAGCCCGGAACGGAAACCCACCGGAAGCCCCACACCTTAGCCTCCGCCTTACCCTCATCCTAATCCGTACGCGGACACTGACCCGCGCGTCCGCACGTGCCCCGACCCTAGCACGTGTCCGCACCCTCACCTGTGCCCTCAGCCTTGCCGTTCCCTAACCCTAACCCTAGCCCGGAAAGGAAACCCACCGGCAGCCCCACACCTTAGCCCCCGCCGTACCCTCATCCTAATCCGTACGCGGACAGTGACCCGCGCGTCCGCACGTGCCCCGACCCTAGCACGTGTCCGCACCCTCACCTGTGCCCTCAGCCTTGCCGTTCCCTAACCCTAACCCTAGCCCGGAAGGGAAACCCACCGGCAGCCCCACACCTTAGCCCCCGCCGTACCCTCATCCTAATCCGTACGCGGACACTGACCCGCGCGTCCGCACGTGCCCCGACCCTAGCACGTGTCCGCCCCCTCACCTGTGCCCTCAGCCTTGCCGTTCCCTAACCCTAACCCTAGCCCAGAACGGAAACCCACCGGCAGCCCCACACCTTAGCCTCCGCCGTACCCTCATCCTAATCCGTACGCGGACACTGACCCGCGCGTCCGCACGTGCCCCGACCCTAGCACGTGTCCGCACCCTCACCTGTGCCCTCAGCCTTGCCGTTCCCTAACCCTAACCCTAGCCCGGAACGGAAACCCACCGGCAGCCCAACAGCTTAGCCTCCGCCGTACCCTCATCCTAATCCGTACGCGGACACTGACCCGCGCGTCCGCACGTGCCCCGACCCTAGCACGTGTCCGCACCCTCACCTGTGCCCTCAGCCTTGCCGTTCCCTAACCCTAACCCTAGCCCGGAACGGAAACCCACCGGCAGCCCCACAGCTTAGCCTCCGCCGTACCCTCATCCTAATCCGTACGCGGACACTGACCCGCGCGTCCGCACGTGCCCCGACCCTAGCACGTGTCCGCACCCTCACCTGTGCCCTCAGCCTTGCCGTTCCCTAACCCTAACCCTAGCCCGGAACGGAAACCCACTGGCAGCCCCACATCTTAGCCTCCGCCGTACACTCATCCTAATCCGTACGCGGACACTGACCCGCGCGTCCGCACGTTCCCCGACCCTAGTACGTGTCCGCACCCTCACCTGTGCCCTCAGCCTTGCCGTTCCTTAACCCTAACCCTAACCCGGAACGGAAACCCACCGACAGCTCCACACCTTAGCCTCCGCCGTACCCTCATCCTAATCCGTACGCGGACACGGACCCGCGCGTCCGCACGTGCCCCGACCCTAGCACGTGTCCGCACCCTCGCCTGTGCCCTCAGCCTTGCCGTTCCCTAACCCTAACCCTAGCCCGGAACGGAAACCCACCGACAGCCCCACACCTTAGCCTCCGCCGTACCCTCATCCTAATCCGTACGCGGACACTGACCCGCGCGTCCGCACGTGCCCCGACCCTAGCACGTGTCCGCACCCTCACCTGTGCCCTCAGCCTTGCCGTTCCCTAACCCTAACCCTAGCCCGGAACGGAAAACCACCGGCAGCCCCACACCTTAGCCCCCGCCGTACCCTCATCCTAATCCGTACGCGGACACTGACCCGCGCGTCCGCACGTGCCCCGACCCTAGCACGTGTCCGCACCCTCACCTGTGCCCTCAGCCTTGCCGTTCCCTAACCCTAACCCTAGCCCGGAACGGAAACCCACCGGCAGCCCCACACCTTAGCCCCCGCCGTACCCTCATCCTAATCCGTACGTGGACACTGACCCGCGCGTCCGCACGTGCCCCGACCCTAGCACGTGTCCGCCCCCTCACCTATGCCCTCAGCCTTGCCGTTCCCTAACCCTAACCCTAGCCCGGAACGGAAACCCACCGGCAGCCCCACACCTTAGCCTCCGCCATACCCTCATCCTAATCCGTACGCGGACACTGACACGCGCGTCCGCACGTGCCCCGACCCTAGCACGTGTCCGCACCCTCACCTGTGCCCTCAGCCTTGCCGTTCCCTAACCCTAACCCTAGCCCGGAACGGAAACCCACCGGCAGCCCCACACCTTAGCCTCCGCCGTACCCTCATCCTAATCCGTACGCGGACACTGACACGCGCGTCCGCACGTGCCCCGACCCTAGCACGTGTCCGCACCCTCACCTGTGCCCTCAGCCTTGCCGTTCCCTAACCCTAACCCTAGCCCGGAACGGAAACCCACCGGCAGCCCCACACCTTAGCCCCCGCCGTACCCTCATCCTAATCCGTACGCGGACACTGACCCGCGCGTCCGCACGTGCCCCGACCCTAGCACGTGTCCGCACCCTCACCTGTGCCCTCAGCCTTGCCGTTCCCTAACCCTAACCCTAGCCCGGAACGGAAACCCACCGGCAGCCCCACACCTTAGCCTCCGCCGTACCCTCATCCTAATCCGTACGCGGACACTGACCCGCGCGTCCGCACGTGCCCCGACCCTAGCACGTGTCCGCACCCTCACCTGTGCCCTCAGCCTTGCCGTTCCCTAACCCTAACCCTAGCCCGGAACGGAAACCCACCGGCAGCCCCACACCTTAGCCTCCGCCGTACCCTCATCCTAATCCGTACGCGGACACTGACCCGCGCGTCCGCACGTGCCCCGAACCGAACACGTGTCCGCACCCTCACCTGTGCCCTCAGCCTTGCCGTTCCCTAACCCTAACCCTAGCCCGGAAGGGAAACCCACCGGCAGCCCCACACCTTAGCCTCCACCGTACCCTCATCCTAATCCGTACGCGGACACTGACCCGCGCGTCCGCACGTGCCCCGACCCTAGCACGTGTCCGCACCCTCACCTGTGGCCTCAGCCTTGCCGTTCCCTAACACTAACCCTAGCCCGGAACGGAAACCCACCGGCAGCACCACACTTTAGCCTCCGCCGTACCCTCATCCTAATCCGTACGCGGACACTGACCCGCGCGTCCGCACGTGCCCCGACCCTAGCACGTGTCCGCACCCTCACCTGTGCCCTCAGCCTT